>NW_027281521.1:75000-76940 GCF_046629955.1 Centroberyx affinis | reverse complement strand
CCAACTGTGCTGGGGTGTGTGTGTGTGTGTGTGTGTGTGTGTGTGTGTGTGTGTGTGTGTGTGTGTGGGTGTGGGTGTGTGTGTTTGGGGGGGGGGGGGGGGGGGGGGGCGTTCCCTGGAGACTGGATCTGTAGAGAACTGGTTGTTCCCAGCTCACTGATAGAAACGGGACGGATCATGGAGGAGGAGGAGAAGGAGGAGGGTGGAGCTGCTGGGAGAGAGCCAAGAACAGAGGAGAGGAAGAGAGAGAGGAAAGATAGGGAGAGAGGGAGGAGGCAGAGAGAAGAGAGGGAGGAAGAAGAGAGAAGAGAGGGAGTAGAGAGAGAGAGGAAGAAGGGAGAAGAGAGGGAGAGAGGGAGGAGGAAGAGAGAAGAGAGGGAGTAGAGAAAGGGAGGAAGAAGAGAGAAGAGAGGGAGTAGGGAGAGGGAGAGAGGGAGGAGGAAGAGAAAAGAGAGGGAGGAAAGAGAGGGATGGATGGAGGAAGAAGAGAGAGGAGAGGGAGGAAAGAGAAGGGGGGATGGAGGGAGAGAGGAGAGGGAGTAAGGAGAAGAGATGGAGTAGAGAAAGGGAGGAGGAAGAGAGAAGAGAGGGAGGAAAGAGAAGGAGGGATGGAGGAAGAAGAGAGAGGAGAGGGAGTAGAGAGAGGGAGGGGTGGCAAGATGGAAGAGGAGAGGAAAAGTGGGAAAGAGGGAAGGAAGAAAAGGGGGGAGAACAGACGTGGTGAAGGAAGGGAGGAGGAAACAAGTGGCGAAGGAAGGGAGGGATGGAAGAGGAGAGGAAAAGGGAGGAAGAAGAAATGAGAGGGAAGAAGAAAAGCAGGAAAGGTGGAGAACAGAGGAGAGAGAGGAGAGAGGAAGTTAGAAAGAGAAGAATAGAGGAAAAGAGAGGTGGAAAGGATGGAGAGAAAAATAGGAGGCAACAAGAGAAAGAACTGAAGAAGGAGTGAAGGAGGGGGGGAGGAGGAAGGAGGCTAAAAGTGAGAGAAAATGAAACGGTGAAGATAAAAAAAGTGAGAGAAAAAGGAGGGAGAGAAAAAAATGATAGAGGTAAAAATAGAGATAAAAAGTGAGTAGCGAAGAAAAAAAAACGGGTAAGGAGGAGAAAAGGGAAGAAAACCATAGAGAGGAAAAGAAGGAAAGATGAGAAGAGAGGTGTGAGGAAAGAGGTGAAGAAAGGGACGAGGGGCAGGAGATGAGAAGAGGAGGATGAAAGAGAAAAAAGAGAAATGTAAAGATAAAAAAAGGGATGAGGACAACAGGAGAGTAAAGAAATGCAGAGGAATCGAGAGGAGAGGGAGGAAGAAATGATACAGATAAAAAAAGTGCAAGAAGAAAAAGGGATGAAGAAGAAAAAAAAAGAAAGGAAAGGAGTGATGTCGTCCTCCGCTGCAGCCGACACCCATCTGTTCCCGCTGTAATATTTTCCTGATGAGAACATTTCATCAGAATTAAAGCTGCAATAAGATCTGATGTTCCAACATTACAACACTATCAGCTCAATACAACTCTGTGAGAAGGAACCACAGAACTAGAACAGATAGATCGGTCATCCCCGTTCAAATCAACGGTCCTGGACGGTCGGAGCGGCGGCCATCTTGCTGTGACCCGTTGGACTAGCTTCTGTATAAAGAGACTCGCAGCAAGTCACTGAGCTGAGAGGTTTTACAGCAAGAACCAAAGCAGCTTCTCTGTCTCCTTGCTGCCATGGATTGCTAACATGCTAATGTTGACTAGAAGAGCTAGAGAGAGAAGTCCAGTCTGTGATGAAGCTACGTTAGCCTCGTCGCTAACGTTAGCCTCGTCGCTAACGTTAACTTTAGCTTAGAAATTGAATTGTCGTTCGAATAGTAAACGGATACAGCAAAGACAAAATAGAACGGAAATTAGAATACAGTAGAGCTGCAACGATTAATTGATTAGTTGTCAAATATTAAATTAATC
>NW_027281521.1:57500-67500 GCF_046629955.1 Centroberyx affinis | reverse complement strand
GAGCTGGGCGATAATTCAATATTATCGTTTATCGTCTTTCAGTGGAATCATATCGTGATGATATGAAGATATTTTGATATTGTGACACACATTTCTGATGTCTAAATTCATGATGACAAGCAAATTTTACTTAAAAACTCTAATAAAATGAGGTATGGTGGGAATATTATTTGAATATTTCTGTTTTGTTTGACATCACACCTAACATTACCATTCGGTTCAATGAGATGAACATTAATTTGATTATTTAACATGATTTTGCATACATGAACCATATCGTGATATAGAAAAATCCTTATGATTATCATGATATTGATTTCAACCATATCGCCCAGCCCTACTCTCCCGTTTTCCCCGTAAATCTCCTGTGCTTCCCTTTTTTATTTTTACAGTTATACAGAATAGAATCCTAATTGGCCCGATCAAGTTGTTTCCGTTAGATCCATAGACTTATATGGATATATAATATTCCAGCAAAGCCCTGCTGAACCCACAGCAGTGCAGCAGGCTGCAGCATAAAAACAGCAAGCAGCACCTTGTCCCGTCTTCTTTCTGTCGAGTCACCACACGAGTTCATCCAGTCAGCAAACAGCCCGGAAGATGGAGAACGGAATCAGTGATCAGACGCCAGCAAAAAAAAGCTAAATATCTGTGTAGAGATTTAGACACTTGGGAGACTATTTTCCCATTCCTGACCAGAAGTATTTTGGGAAACAACCAGGCGTTTTGCAAGGTTTGTAGGATGGAGTTTAGTTTTGGTCACGGTGGGAAAAACGATGTCAGCCAGCATGCTAGTCGGTAGATCTGTGGAACCGAGAGAGGAAATCCCTTTCATAATGTAAAGATTATGGTCGGGTGGGGGTCCCGGAAAATCAGGTCAAAAGTGTTTTTATTCAAGAGCATTCACATACAGAAAATGTACGCGTGTCATAAGAAAGCTCAGTTTTTTACAAATATTAACATTAATCACATTGGACAGAAAGAAGATATGATCAAGAAAAATTAAAGGAATAAGCATACAATCAAGGTCCCGGAAAATCTCCCTTATTGTCAAAGCCCGATGTTGACCGGTATGCTATACTGTGATTTTATATTTCCTCAGTGAACTGTGCAGCCTAATCAATACTCTGACTCAGTCTTTCCTTCCCTCACCTTCCTCTCTCTCTCTCTCTCTCTCTCTCTCTCGGGAGTTTTTCTGCCTCGTCAGCCGTCTGTAAAACCAATTAGGCGGAAAGTCGGCGGCTCAGATCTGACCTAGAGTCAGACTACGGCAGCAGGATCTTCAGTTTGGGCAGAAAATAAATGAGATTTAGTTGTTGTTGTTGTTAGTGGGAGTCAGCGTGGGGTCAGGGAGAGATCAGAGGAAAGACCAGACTCCTCACAGAAGCCGACTCACTGCAGGCCCAACAGGTCTTCCGAGTCGTTTGGCGGCAAGGCGGAAAAAAAACACTTGAAAGCCGTTTTCCTCGCCGCCGCCATCCAGGTCCGCCGGGAAATAAAACCCACAAATCTGAGCAGAGCGTCTTCTTCCAGCACGCTCATTTAAAAAAAAAAAAAAACGCTTCCACTGCAAATTAGCCTTCATAAACAGTCTTCATAAACATTTGGCTCGCATGTTTAATTGATGAGAGATCGCTGGTGGCGGGTTGTTTTTCTTACTCGGATGGAAATTTACATTATAATTTATGCGTTGAGAGAATTATATGATGTTTGGGCTTTTGAAACTTGTTAAAATCCCATTGTATGATCTAAAAAATACATGGGTGTCAATGAGAAAATAAGTATATGTTTCTTTACTCCTGAATAATTTATTTTTTGCAAAGCGATGTGTTTCTTTTAAGGCGGAGTTTCATCCGCTTTCAACATTTCAAAAGACTGTAAATATTTATTAATCAAACTCGACGTGTGAAAAGAGGAGAAGAAGAAAAGAAGGAATGTATGAGAAGAGGAGGAGAGGAGGGCTGTGTGTGTGTGTGTGTGTTTGACCCCGCTGAGGTCAGACCTGGTTCACCCAGCCGTAAGTCAGCTTTGTATACACACACACACACACACACACACACACACACACACACATATACAAAATTGAAAAGAAAGAATCGCAAGTGGACAGCTCAAACATACCATACTCCACTGCTATCTAGGCTTCCGTGTGTGTGTGTGTGTGTGTGTATGTGTGTGTGTGTGTGTGTGTGTGTGTAAAGCTGAGTGAGTGTGTGTGTGCTCAGCTTCCCACGCAAACTTTGCAGGGAGAGAGGAGCTGGTACAGCAGACGAGAGCGATAGAGAGAGAGAGGAGAGAGAGAGAGAGAGAGAGAGAGAGAGAGAGAGAGAGAGAGAGAGAGAGAGACAGACAGACAGACAGAGAGAGAGAGAGAGAGGAGAAAACATATTACATTATGTTACTACATGTTGTGACATTAAGGAGAACACCGCTGTCATTTAGTTACAGTCCATTTACTTCTATAATTAACTTACCATGTTAATCATAGAATGCTCTTACCAGGTTTTTATCCTATTAAAACCATATTGCATTGAAAAGTCCCAGATATTTAATTTTCTTTAAGATATTAAATTGATACTGGACCCTGGATTTGTTCTGACTTTACTTGCTGTTCATTTTTGGCTGGTAATCAAGCCTCCTGTCCTCTTTCCTCCTCCTCCTCCTCCTCCTCCTCCTCCTCCTCCTCCTCCTCCTCCTCCTCCTCCTCCATGTCATTTCTCCCACTCCACTCTTCCACTTCACCTCTCCTTCCTTCCCTTCTTCACACCTCTCCTCCCTCCTACACCTCCTGTTCTCCCTCCGTCTCTTCTCCTGCACCTCCCGTTCTTCTCTCCCTTCCTCAACTCCTCCTCTAACCCGCTCTCTGTACCTCCTCTTCTCCTCCTCCTCCTCCTCTCCCTCCCCTAAACTCTGTCACTCCTCCCTCTCTCCCTCTCTCGGCTCTTCTCGTACCTCTCCTCCCACCTACACCTCCTGCCCTCCCTCATAAATCCCATTCTTCCCTCCTATCCCTAAATCCTCCTCTTCCTCCCTCTCTTCCTCTCCCTCAACTCCTGCATCTCCCTTCGACTCACTCTTCCCTCCTAATACACCTCCTCTCATGCCCTACTCCCTCCCTCCATCTCTCCCCCTCTTCCCTCAGTGCTCCTCCACCTCCCAGTGCCTCCCTCTTGTCTCTTCTTCCTCCCTCCAGACCTCCTCTTCCTCCTCCTTTCCTCCCTCCTCCTGTACTTCCCACTCTTCCCTTCTTCCCCTAAATTCTCCTCTACCTCTCCTCTGCCCTCCCTTTCCCATACTCCTCTCTTTCTCTCTCTCCTGACTTTCTCCCTCTCCTCTTCCTTCTTAATTCATTCTCCAACACCTGCCTCCCTCCCTCCCTCTCTCTCCTCTGACAGAGGAGCTGAAGTCTTCCTCCTCCTTCCTCATCCAGACTATCAGCTCAAAGCAGGAGGTTTAAATCTTCAAGAAGTCATGGAGGAGGAGAAGCTTAAAGAGGAATGTAACGAAAATGAAAGAATTATTTAACAGTAATATATGCCTCCACACACCAAACTCCCATTCATTTACAGTGGAGGAAAGGAGAGAGGGATCGGTAGAGGATGAAAGAGGAGAAGGCGGTGAGGAAGGGAGGAAAGGAGGTTAAGAAGGTGAGGAAAGATGGGAAGGAGGGATGAGAGGAGGCTGAAGATGGAGAAATAGGAGTGGAAGCGAAGGAGGGAGGAGAAAAGAGGTGAGGCAAGGAAGGAAGGAGGGAGAAAAGAGGGATAGAAGAGGAGAGGAGGGGAGTAAAGGAGGTTAAGGAGGTGAGGAAGGAGGAGAGAGGGAGGGATGGGAGGAAGGTGAAGGGAGAGAAAGGAAGCAACAGAGGTGTAGGAAGGAAGAGCAAGTGAGGAAAGGAGGCGAGGAAAAGACAGAGGGACGGGAAGAGGATGAAAGAGGAAAGGGAGGTTAGGAAAGAAAGAAGGGAGGTTAAGGAGGTGAGGAAAGGAGAGAGGGAGGGATGGGAGGAAGGCGAAAGGAGAGAAGGAGAGAAATAGACAGATGGGATGGAAGAAGGGAAGGTGAAGAGAGGAGGAGATAAGGAGTTAGGAAGTGAGGGAAGGATAAAAAGACAAGTGGCCTCATTTCTGAAAATACAGTCTGTCCCTCCTTCTGCCTTAAAGTGACACTCCTCCTTTTTGTCTTTCATTTTATTTCATCTCCATCTGTTCTTCCCCTGCTCATGCTAACTACCCAGTTCTTCTTCTTCTTCTTCTTCTTCTTCTTCTTCTTCTTCTTCTTCTTCTGTTGATTCCACACAAACCAGGAAACGTAAAACGCATCACTTCCTCCGCAGCAGAGGAAACAGCGACCGGACTCCGGCTGTTTTATGGAGAAGCTTCATGAACTGGATGAAAAGAGCAGCAGGGGCTTTTATTTTGTAGGATTTACACAACTTCCCATTCATTTCTACATGGAGATTACTGCTTCCTGCTGCCTTCCACCCAGCTGCATGCTGGGAATTGCTGCAGCCGCCCGCAGAGAATAATTCAATAATATAATATCTACTGTATTATTCTGAAATTGGCCATTCGGCATAATGAGTACTTTTACTTTTGTTGCTTTAAGTATTTTGATGCTAACTTTTGTACTTTTACTTAAGTAACATTTTGAATGCAGGACTTTTACTTTTACAGAATTTTTATACTGTGGTATTTCTACTTTTACTGAAGTAAAAGTACTTCTTCCACCACTGCTGAATAGTGAGAACAAGCGAGAAAACAAATGAATGAATGAATGAATGAATGAATGAATGCTTTCCTTCTTTTTTGAGCCAATTGCATCCTTGGAGTAAAGAAGGAGGGAAGGAAGCAGGATGAGATTTTCTTTTTTTTTTTTTTTTTTTTTTTTGTTTGCAGGCAGACACACAACTCCACAACTGCTGATCCGTGCAGACAGTCAGGCCTGTCCTCCCTAAGCAAACAAGCAGACATCTGAGACACACACACACACACACACACACACACACACACACACACACACACACACACTCCCACTGAGCAGCATTTGTCAACAGTGTTCTGCGCTAATTAACATGGCAACACACACACACACACACACACAGATCTGTTTACAAGAGAGGTGGAACGAGAGAGAGGAAAGAAAGAGAGAGTAAGAAAGACAGACGTAATTAATTTAATTCCTAAGTTGCATTTTAATTTCTTATTTAATTCTGCATAAACACATTCTTCACTGGATACGCAAGTCATTTACTCAAAAATATATAATTGTTGTTGCTCATATGAAACTGTTTCATGTTTCTCCTTTCTCTGGCAACACTGACACTGTCATCCGTGCCAATAAAGCACTTGAATTGGGAAGGTTGAGAGACGAAGAGAAACAAGAAAAACAGAAAGAGAGAGAGGGAAAGAGACAAAGAAAAAGAAAAAAGATAGAAAGAAAGTTAAAGTAGGAGACAGAAACCTTCCTCTCTCTCTCTCTCTCTCTCTCTCTCTCTCTCTTCAGTATCAGACTAAATCCAGTCACAGATGGTGTTCTAGTGAAGAGAGATGCAGAAACACAGCGTGAGAGACTCAGATTAATATTAGACTGGTATTAAAATCTGAATATTCAGACTGCTGCAGCAGAGCTCAGATCTGCAGAATCCATCCCAATCGAATAATCGTTGCAGCTCTACTCGAGTTCAACCAGTTTTAATTCATATAACGTCTATATCTTTATTTTTTATTATGTTATGTTTTGTTAAAGCAGGAGAGGAGAGAGAGAGAGGAGAGAGAGAGAGAGAGGAAACGACTCGACACTCTGACAGATTTCACAGCTCAACACCAAACTGACGCTTCAGACGCCAAATGGCTCCAAGTTGCTGCAACATCAAAGAGATGGGAGGAGAAAGGAGGAGGAGAGGAGAGGGAGGAGGAGGGGAGAAGATAAGGAAATAGAGCAGAGGAGGAGAGGAGAGAGAGAGAAAGTGAGAGGAGCAAAGAGAAGGTGGAGAAAAGAGAGAGAGGAGGAGGAGGAGGAGGGGGAGAGAAGAAGAAAGGAAAAAGAGAGGAAGAGGAGGGGAGGAGGAGATGAGGAAGGAAAGAGAAGAGGAGAAAGAGGAATGAGGGGAGGAGAAAAGAGAGAAAAGGAGACGAGGAAGGAGTAAGGGGGGAAGGAGAAGAGGAGGCAAAATGAGGAGATGAGAGAAGGAAAGAGGAACAGAGGAGGAGAAAAAGAGGGAGGAGGGAGGATGGAAGAGGAGGAGGAGGAGGAGGAGGAGAGGAAGGAGCCCCCCCCCCCCTCCCTCCCTCCCTCCCGCCCGCCTGTATCTGATTACATAATTGCTTTACAGGATTTAAAATATTGATCTCCATAGATTCTGCGCAAAGAGAAAAAGCGTCACAACAGCTGGAACACTGTTGCTCTGCGCCTTTTAACCTCTGCCTGGGTTTCATAACCAGAGATACAACTACAGCAAACCTGAAATACATTTAAAAAATATAATATTCTGAATCTCAATATAATAATCTGAATATTACTGGAGAAAACCCCACTTTAAAATACAATAAACTCACTATTGAATAACACAGACACACTGTAAGACCCTACAGGAATATTAGAGGAAGATTACAGTGATCCTATAAGGGGTTAAAATACCATAAAGAGCGATAAGGTCAGTATAAACTCACTACTGACAACCACAGACACACTTTAAGAGCCTCTAGGAAGATTTCAGTGAAACTACAGGAGGTTAAATACACCGATAAGTACCAAAAAACTCACTGAGAACCACAAACACACCAGAAGTCCATATAGGAATATTATAGACTATTATGGGAATGTTCTAGGGGTTTATGGTGTAGTGGTTTGTGATCGGGTCTGATCTGAGCTGGGAGCGGACCACGCCTGCACCATCCTCCTCCTCCTCCTCCTCCTCCTCCTCCATCAGGCTTCAGCCGCTCGAGCCACCGACACGAAGCAAAACAAGCTGCAGCCGCAAGCTGCGTTTCACCAGAGAGCCGAAAACATCCAGACTGGCGCACTCAACCCCGACCGAGCAGACACACACACACACACACACACACACACAAGTTCAACAACACAGTGGAGAGAGGAGAGAGGGGAGAAGGAGGAGGGGGGGGGGGGGTATGAGGTCGCTCCCCGGCCTCCCTTTGCGCCAAAAACTCGCTGCGTAATTGCTGTGGATTAATTGGAGGCCTGAAGCGCCACATTCCGCCCGAACCCCAAAATATCACGCAGGATATGAGAGAGCAGAGCGGGGCTGCCGCCGAGCCGCGGATGCTTCCCTGCACGGAGACAATGAGACGCACCGATACCGTGCGGAGCGGAGAGCAGAGAGGAGAGAGGAGAGAACCGGGAGAGGAGAGAACCGGGAGCGGAGCGCGGACTCACCTTCAGGCGGAGACGCAGTGATTCAGCCCGCAGACCGACCGACCGACCGACTGGCTGCACGGTGGAAAACAACGCAGGATCCCGAGTCCTCAAATCCACCAATCCACCACTCCACCCCCCTCTGCCCCCCTCCTCCTCTCTGCTACAGCACAGCCCGACTGCAGCGACTGGGCGCCTGGTTCATTTACCACGGTGCACCGGATGAGCGGAGTTAGCTCCGTTATATCAGCGTTAGTCCTGACCAGTAACACTAATACTATTTCTACTACTATAATATTGCTGCTACTACTACTACTGATAATAAAAATAATAATAATCTTTATTTGTATATGCAAATATCAAGTAAGATAAAGTAAGATTTATACTTCTACTAGCCTATTATGATGAAGAAAGCAACCTCTCTCCATAAAGCCTACTATTGCTACAACTAGGGCTACTTTTATTGATACTACTGCCACTATAATAATAATATATAATATATAAAACTCAACATCAAGTTTTATTTGTGTGGAACTTCTTAAACCAGAGTTTACAAAATAACAGATAAAATCCAACATCATACAATATGTCAAAACATGTAAACCCAGGAAGGATTAATGTGTTAAATATATGTGCAGTATGTATGTCCAATATAACGTCCAGTCAGTCTTCATTATAAGGAAAAAACATGAACAAAAATAGCCCATCTTATATTTTCATAAAAGCACAGATTTTAGATCCGATCTTCATATCACTCACATCAGTTTCATGTTTTTTCCATGATATACAAACTATGAATTTGTGTTCTACAGATTTACATCAGACTCAAACTGTGAAAAACAATTTCACAAATAAAAAGCAGCCTGAGTTTAAGTGGGTTATTGTTGGAATCCCATGCATAGACGGAACCGTGAATCCTATAATAATTTATCCCAGCATAATTATTGTCATAGGCCTATATGATGTTGGAAAGCCAATAAATAACTGTTTATATTGTCAGTGGAACAGTGAATCCTGTGCTGACTTGTTCTCACTGCCCTTAGCGTAAAATGAGAGGAAAACAAAAAAAGTTAAACGAAATTTTGGGAACCACCTGCTGTAATGCAAAGTCTCCGCCATCGGGGCTGCAGTGGGAGACATATGAAGCGCTCCTAGCTCCCAAAGTCTGAGTGAGAGGCGGAGATTCAGCAAATGCTCTGCAAATGGGAGGGGGAGGGGGAGGGGGGGGGGGGAGAGAGAGAGAGAGGGGGGGGGGGGGGGGGGGGGGGGTGCAGAGTCTGCATAGACTGAGTGAAGCCAAACCCTCTGGACTCTGAAAGTTGGGATGTTACTGAGAATAAAAAGATCCTGAAAAGCAAACTGAATATGGAGAAAAGGCACAAATATAATCCTTATCATAATAATAATGCACTTAAAGGAGCTTTGTGCATCATTTGAAACATAAATCCTCATTAAATAAACAGTGAATCTCTGTAAACAGAAAAACCCAAAGAGCTTATAAGCAGCTGGATGGTTTTTCCTACTTCAAAATCATTAAACACTCACTCTGTTTACACTGAGAGAGATGTTTATATGAAGAGAGAGGAGAGAGGAGAGGAGAGGAGGAGGAGGAGGAGAGGAAAGGAGAGGAGAGGAGAGGAGGAGGAGAGGGAAGGAGAGGAGAGGAGATGAGGGGAGAGAGGAGAGGAGAGGAGAGGAGGAGGAGAGGAGGAGAGGAAAGGAGAGGAGGAGGAGAGGGAAGGAGAGGAGAGGAGATGAGGGGAGAGAGGAAAGGAGAGGAGGAGAGACAAGAGGATGAGAGGAGGAGAGGAAAGGAGAGGAGAGGAGATGAGAAGAGGAGAGGAGATGAGGGGAGAGAGAGAGGAGGAGAAGAGAGGAGAGAGGGAGAGTAGAGAAGGAGAGGAGGAGAGGAGAGGAAGAGAGGACACAGGAGTGGAGGAAGAGAGAGGAGAGGGGAGGAGGAGAAGAGAGGAAGAGGAGAGAAGGAGAGGAGGAGAGAAAAGAGGAGGGGAGGAGGAGAGGAAAGGAGAGGAGGAGGAGGAGAGGAGGAAAGGAGAGGACAAGAGGAAGAGGAGGAGAAGAGAGGAGAGGAGGAGAGGAAAAGAGGGGAGGAGGAGGAGAGGAGGGGGAGATGAGAGGACAGGAGAGGAGAGGAGGAGAGGAAAGGAGAGGAGGATGAGAGGAGGAGAGGAAAGGAGAGGAGGAGAGAAAAGAGGAGAGGACGGGGGAGGGGAGGGGAGAGGAAACAAGGAGAGGAGAGGAGAGGAGGAGAGGAAACAAGGAGAGGAGAGGAGGAGACAAGAAGGCAACAAGAGGATTCATCAACAATCTGAAGAGTTACAGCTTCCAAGAAATTCTATTGTTTACAAAGAGATGTGTGTGTGTGTGTGTGTGTGTGTGTGTGTGTGTGTGTGTGTGTGTGTGTGTGTGTGTGGTGTGTGTGTGTGTCTGTGTGTGTGTGTGTGTGTGTAGCTATCTGTTTGTATGTGTACATGCATGCCTATGTATATTTGTGTTATTGCATGTATGTGTGTGTGTGTGTGTGTGTGTGTGTGTGTGTTTCAACAATAGTTGTGTATTGCATTTGACAGACTGTTAGCTGTTAGCTTTTAAGCTAATGCTACAC
>NW_027281521.1:42500-50000 GCF_046629955.1 Centroberyx affinis | reverse complement strand
GCAGTCCCGGCGTTCTGCTCCTGCTGAGTCAGAGTTTTGTTGTCGTGGCGACCGGGGATTCTCTTGCTGCGATTTAATTGGATCAGACGGCAGGTAATCAGGTCACATGACTTGCTGTTGCGCAACGTCGTCGCTTTGGTGCATTCGCTAACGTCAGACAGTCACACACACACACACACAGACAGACACACACACACACACACACACACACACACACACACACACACACACACACACACACACAGACACACACAGAGTTCAATATCAATATCACAATAAGATGGTTGTCTATTATAATATAACTTTCTATTATAACTTACTCTATATTATTCTATACTACTGTAACTTATTATACTATATTATTCTGATAACTTACCTGTCTCTATAATAACTCATAACTCTTCTATAACATCTAATTCTACATTAATATAATCTATTGGCTCAGCTAGATTTTTACTGTTTGTGTGATGATGTCATCAGCTCAGCCTGGATGTTGGGAAGTGTTTGGTTTGATCCTGTCAGCTGTTCTGTCAGTCAGCTTCTCAGACAGAACAGGTGGCTGAAGAGCTTCAGAGTTTCACTCAGACAGTTTTCACTTCTATAATACATCGTCCTTTAACAACTCACTCCATCACTTGTTCTATTGTAACTCATTCTATTATAACTTGTTCTATAATAACTAGAAGTTATTATATAGTTATTATATATTATCTACAGTTACTGCGCTTTTCTATCTATATCTACATCTAGCCTATATCTACAGTTACTGAGCGTTTCTATATCTATATCTATATCTATATCTACAGTTACTGAGCTTTTCTATATCTATATCTACAGTTACTGAGCGTTTCTATATCTATATCTATATCTACAGCTACGGAGCTTTTCTATCTATATCTATATCTATAGTTACTGAGCTTTTCTATCTATATCTCTATCTATGTATACAGTTACTGAGCTTTTCTATCTATATCTATATCTATATCTATATCTATATCTACAGTTACTGAGCTTTTCTATCTATATCTACATCTATATCTACAGTTACTTAGCTTTTCTATCTATATCTATATATACAGTTACTGAGCTTTTCTATCTATATCTACATCTATATCTACAGTTACTGAGCTTTTCTATCTATATCTACATCTATATCTACAGTTACTGAGCTTTTCTATCTATATCTACATCTATATCTATATCTGTCCTACATGTACTGAGCATTTCTATATCTATATCTATATCTATATATACAGTTCCTGAGTTTTTCTATCTATATCTACACTTACTGAGTTTTTCTATCTATATCTACATCTATATCTGTCCTACATGTACTGAGAATTTCTATCTCTATATCTGTCTACAGTCACTCAGTTGATCTAAAGCATAACTCACTCAGTCCTTGTTCTGTTGAAGCAGCTGCTGTGGAGCGAGTGGGAAAATTATTATAATGATTATTGGATGTAAAGCCTGTCAGCCTGCAGGTCATGCTGCTGGATCTGGAAACAATAACACAATACTCTCTCTCTCTCTCTCTCTCTCTCTCTCTCTCTCTCTCTCTCACTCACTCTCTGATTATCACATTCAAAACTCAGTGAAAGAGCTCAAACAAAGAGAGAGTATCAGATCTTGTAATTTCACCATGCAGTATGTTTGAAACCTGCTGCACTGATGGAAAAAATGTAAAACACTGAAAAACATCAAATCCTGAGAAATGATTTCTTGATAAAAAAGAGACTCACTCGCCACGTGAAGGGATGGTTTGAGGCTTGATCATCAAAAAGCAAACGTTTGTTTAAAAAATAGCAAAATATAGAAAACTGTAGTAGCAGTAATATCAGTCTGTTCATGAATTAATTTTCAGCCTAATGTTGGGTGAACTTACAGCTCACTACATCATTTAAAGTCATGTGTAGGATTTTGGCTGATAGGAAATCTAACCCCCACTCATTGCCCTAACACAGTAAAAGTAAACGTGTTTGTCGGCTCTCTGGGTGCGTTTGATTCGCGGGTCAGAAGCGCGTCTTGAAGCCGGACAGCTCCAGCTTGTCGATGGCTCGCTCGTTGGTGAAGGAGGCTCTGGTGATTCGACTGGTGGGGCTTCCCTCTTTACTCAACCACACCTTCCTATAGAGGAGAGAGAGAGAGAGAGAGAGAGAGGGAGAGGGAGAGAGAGGGAGAGAGAGAGAGAGAGGGGAGAGAGGTTTGGGTTAAATCCCTGGGATGGAGAGAGGAACACAGATAGAGGCAGGCAGGCAGGCAGGCAGAGAGAGACTCCTTGGAAATCTGATGACTTTAGAACAAATGTCAGGAAAAGAGACAAACATCTAAATTGATTTATTTAAATATTGGAATATAATTGAATTCTCTGTTGTTTTCAGTTTCAATTTGCAAAGCAGTCACAGACTCTAGACCTTTCTCTGGGTTTTTCAGCTGTGTGCTTGAATACCATTTTGTACTCGAAACTCTCATTATAAATAAATAAAAATTCACCATGGGCTCGAGCCAGCTGGGCTATCTGGGCCAGGGGCATGATGGGAAAATACAGACATTCCATCAGCTATATTTAACCCTGGGAGTTTGAGTCACAGGAGCTTTTTTCTGTTCTTGGTCTGAATAAGAAGCAACGAGTTTTAACCTGGGAACCGAGATGGACCAGTGTTGGGCTCTTTAAAGGATAAGGCCGGTGTTTTTTAATGCATTGCTTACTGTCAACAAATCCTATGAAAATAACAAAATCAACAATGTGTTTGCTCTCCTCCCGTTACTTTCTGACTTCCCACGTTCCGTTTTTAGCCTCAACCCGGAAGTCATTGGCTCCAACTGTAAGATAAAAACCTTTAAATTCAGCTCACAAAGACATGACTTGATGGCAAAACAAAATCATTGCTGATTTTGTTATTTTCATAGGATTTGTTGACGGTAAGGAATGCATTAAAAAAACACCAGCCTTAACCTTTAACCCAGTGGTTCTCAATGTGGGGTCCGTGGACCACCAGGGGTCCTTGAGGGGGTTCCAGGTGGTCCCCAGCAAATGGATGAACTGTTAAACTTCACCACTATTTCATTTACAAGAAGTTAACACAGTTGGAGAATGCAGAAGAATGACTGTTTTGATCATAGTTTCAGTATCTTTTCTCTACGTACAACACAGATAGTCAGTCTGGACAAAATCATATCTAACAATAAAGATTATTCTCAGATTTGGATCCGAGACACAAAATCTAATCAAATGGGGGTCCGTGGCCCTAATGCGGCCTAAATTAGGGGTTTTGATATGAAAAAGGTTGAGAATCACTGCTTTAACCCCTTGTATCCTGACTTTAGCTGAGTTTACCCTTAAATTTCCCCTTAAGCAGCTTCAAAATTAGAATTTTCTTTTCCTAACTGTACAACATCACATCCATATTCTGTGTCTGCTGTTCCAACTCTTTCTTGAAGCTCTAGCTGCTTATATTGGATGAAATATTCAAATACAAGACGCCATGTTTTTATGGCTGCACCATTACATCAAATGGAAAAAATCTAGATGTTTGTGCATCATTATATACACGTTTCCCTGTGATTCAGCATGACATGTTTGGTGTCTTTGGAAAACTTGTTATCTTGAGAATTTAAAGTAAAGTTCTGGGTTTGAACAAAGCTTGGCTGTGCAACCTGTGTTTGTAATGATGGAGCCAGTGGCAAGGGCCGGCAGGGAGGAAGAGGTTAATAATAAAGAGTGATGTATCACTCATCACTGATTTCAAAATGGCCAATGAGTGTTATGTTATTATATTATTGTTTCAGTAACGCTGCGTTCAGATGACAGGCTACAAAGCACCAGGAAGTCATTCATTTTCGATGGAAACCAGCGACACGAAGCTATAAACGTGTGTGTGTGTGTGTGTGTGTGTGTGTGTGTGTGTGTGTGTGTGTGTGTAGATTAGAGGAGATTGCAGTGGATCAGGGTCACGGCCATGTAGCTGCACTGTCACTCGGCCAGAGAGAGAGAAAGAGAGAGAGAGAGGGAGATTATAACTGCACACACACAGCTGTAAATATGTATGCACAGGCAGTACTGTACATGCATGTGTGTGTACAATGTGTGTGTGTGTGTGAGAGAGAGAGAGAGAGAGAGAGAGAGAGAGAGAGAGAGAGATAAGTTGTCGTCTTTTTGCAAAAAACATCTCCATCTACTGCCAACTCTGATCCATGACCTACTACTCTACTGTACATACACACACACACACACACACACACACACACACACACACACACACACACACACACAGGAATACACACAGATATATAAACAGCGAGAGACATAAACACACTCATCCAACCACCCACACACACACACACACATACACACACACACACACACAAACATACACCACCAAACACACACTGATACTCTTTCCCTCCCTCTCTTTCTCTCTCTCTTTCTCTCCCTCTCTCCCACACACACACACGCACACACACACACACACACACGCAAACACACACACGCAAACACACACACACACACACACACACAAACATACACCACCAAACACACACTGATACTCTTTCCCTCCCTCTCTTTCTCTCTCTTTCTCTCTCTCTCTCTCACACACACACACACACACACACACACACACACACACACACACACACACACACAGCAGATTTAGCATTAAGTCTCCAGCAGCAGCAGCTGGCAGGTTTGTAATAATCTGCAATCATTTTCCTCCAAAAACACAACAAACAACATACACAGATCATACAGACATGGACATGTGTTCATATGGATATAGGCAGAAAAATAATAACAACAACAACAATACAGTTTTTGATTTGACACATTTCTCCAAACTAAGATCCAGCTCTCAAAACAGTTCACACAGCCATCTGAACCCTTAATAACTTTGCAAAACTAACTGTCTGTATATTCAAATTTTTTCCACGCAAAATAAAAGAAATACATATATAATTTCTCCAAACGCTGCACACAAAACTCTCCAAACTCTGTCAGCCTACCTTTAACTAACAGTCTGATAATAATGTCTTTTCATTGTTTTCACACAAATTACTACACAGCATATACCATGTGGTTAGCTCCATGCTAGCACATTAGCATACGCTATGTTGAGTGATAGCAGCTCCATGCTAACACTTTAGCGTACACTATAGTGGGTGATGGATGATGTGATAACCCATAGTTGTAGGACACTGGTAGGAAAAAGCACGTTAGCTGACTCTGGAGCTGTTACTTCTACCAGCGTCAATAAAAACCACAGAATCAAAACAGTTCAAATCGTCAGTAAAAAAATATTTTTGGAAAAACTGGTGCGATAATCTGCATTTGTACACAGGTGTTTTTTTTCTCTAATATATGCATTGTTATGTAATGTATGCACTGTAAGAGGACCACAGTGGAATTAAGTTGTTGACTTTACTGTGTTTTTATCCTTGATTGTTATTTAAATGTGCTCGGCTTCATCTGGAGTGAAATGTGCATGTATTTATTTTAACTTTCAAATAAATCCGATCCAATCCAATAGTAGTTGATTAGTAGCTTACTCTGATTCTGCAAATTCTACTTATTCCTATTGAAGGCTTAGCTGATGGAGACTGTGATACAGTTTGTTCGACTGCTGTTGACAAAATGCACTTACTGAACGTTTTTGTAAACAGTCTGCTAAATGACATCATGTAGCCTAATGAAGGCTAATGTAGCCTAATAATTAGCTTTATTAGTTTAGGGACAAAATGAGAACTCAAGCTAAATAACTTATTTTTGTGTGTGAGACTGGTAAAAATGTAAGTTACTAAAATGTTAATTCATACATTTAATTTTCTCTCACTTGTCTCTTTTTTCCATCTCTCTCTCTCTCTCTCTCTCTCTCTCTTTCTCTCTCTCTCTCTGTTTTCTCCTCTCTGTGTTTAAAACGAGCTGCTCGACTCTCTGGGGAAAAATATTCTGTTTTTCTCAGAGGAAGAAAATAGAAACCACCCACCAGCTCCCTCTCTCTCTCTGCCTCTCTCTCTCTCTCTGCCTCTCTCTCTCTCTCTCTCTCTCTCTCTCTGCCTCTCTCTCTCTCTCCATCTCTTCTTACTACTGTTCCTCACTTGCGTCACTCATCTTTCACGTCCCTCTTTCTCGCCCCCCTTTTCCTGTCTCTCTCTCTCTCTACATCTCCACTCCCTCGCTGTTTCTCTCTTCCCTCCCTCCTTCCCTCCATTCCTCTGTCTTGTTTCCTTCCCTCTCTCCTTAGCTCTTCCCTTCCCTCCCTTCACCCTTCCTTCTCTCATTCCCTTTCTCCTCCTTCTCCTTCTCAATTCCTTCTTGTCTCCTTTCTCCCTCCTTCCTTCCCTCTGTCCTTCCCTCCTTCTTTCTCCTCTCTCCTCCCTCCCTCTTTCTCCTCCTGTCTTCCATCCTTTACTTTCTCTCTCCTTTTTGCCTCTCCTCCACTCCTCCTCCTCCCTCCTTCTCTCCCCAGAGGAACAGCTACTTCCTGGTTCCCAGGCCCGACAGGAAGTGAGGTCGTGGTGAAAGTGGAGTCTACAGGAAGGAGCTGAGAGTGAGAGTCTAAACACGGAAATGATATGTGTGTGTGTGTGTGTGTGTGTGTGTGTGTGTGTGTGTGTTCAGGGAAAGTGAATGAGTAACTCTCTAATAGTAAACAGAGACCAATAGCTTTCCACTTACAGCTTATATTAAACAGATTTTCTTCTTCTCTTTTCTTCCAGTTTCTCTTTCCCTCCTTGTTAAATCCTCTCCTCTGATCTAAGGTTAAATATTCACAATAAAACAACTTTTACTTCCTTTTATTAATTAGATACTGCTGAATAAAGAACAGGCATGATTTGTAGAAGATGATTTTCTCAAGTGTTGTAAACCATGATGAAGTTTGAGAGCTTTCAGATGATGTCACCCCCCCTCTGGCGGCCATGTTGGAGGTCCTCAGCTCTGAGAACAGCTGACTGTGTTTCTTCTCAACAGAATTGAACAGACGGTTAATTTCTGTCTGTTTCTGACTGAACTGATCATTTCATCACTGATCCATCTGATTGATTTAGTGTTTAGATAATGTCAGCTTGTTAGCTAGCTAACCATAGCATCTGGTCAGCTAACCATCACTGTCTTGTTGTTAACACATCTGATTAGCACACTAGCTAACGTAGCCAGTAGCAGCTAGCGTTAGCGTGTTCACATTAACATCAGTGTGTTTGCTGGCTAGTTAGCTAGCTAACAGTTTGTTCAGGTTAACTGAGCTGACTCTTCTCAAGCTACAACTCTTCATGTCTTGGAGTAGAGACTAGGGCTAAAGACAAGACAGTTTACTGTGTCACAGTAACCTACATTTGGAAACAAATCCACCTTATCACACTATTCACTTTTACTGAGAACGTTACTGAATGGATCTACAGCCACACCACAACAAGCTGACTCAGCTGCTCTCTGCTGACAGCTGCTTCAGACACATTTACACTTTATTAACTAACAGACAACATTTTAATTTGTAATCTTGATAT
>NW_027281521.1:32500-37500 GCF_046629955.1 Centroberyx affinis | reverse complement strand
GCGTTATTTGTGCTTTCCTGAATAACGGATTCAGATTCGGGTACATCCCTAGTACAATCTGTCACATTATAGTCCACACATAAGAAAAAGAAAAGAAAAACAGGAACAAGTGAGACACCACATCACATACTTATGTCTATTTACAAAAATATTTGCAGAAATTGCATATCTAATGAATGAAAACATTGGCCTTGCAGCTTTCATAAGTCATTCAAAATTGTGCAGTCATATGAAATACTGTATCTTGAGTGCATCATAAACAGGTCTGTTTGATCCCAAAGCTCCTTAGAGCATGACATGCCATGGAATCTCATCCTTCAATCCTCTGGGGGCTAAAGTTTGCAAATTAAATATCCAGTATACTTCTCTTCTATTAAGAATTTCATCAATGTTTCCACCTCTCTCTGGCAGAGTCAGAATTTTCTCTGTTTTCCCATGATAAGAAGTAAATTTTCATAACAACATAATTTTCTCATTATCTGGAGATAAAGTAATGGGCTTGGAAAACAAAATGTGTTATCTGGAGAACATGACATAAATAACTAGATATCTGGAGAATATCAAGAACATGAACTCATTATCACAGGAAAACAGCATAAATAAAATGTATGGATGTACAGTATGACCTCAGTGGGCTTCTGTAGGATTAAACAACTTGTTTTACGATGGATGTTTTTTCACAGTGTGTTTATTAGGATTTGTTTTCCTTAAAGAGCAGCTGTTAACCCTAAAACTGTTTCATCAGTCTGCTTTCAGTGGAGAGTTTTAGTTTCCCATGATGCTCTGAATGTTTCAGAGGCTTTTCCACACGTTTCCATTTGATCCTTTATTTCTCCTCCAGCCTCTGGTCAGAAACCAGACTGGTTCTGTTCTGTTCTGTTCTGTTCTGTTCTGTCCTGGTCTGTTCTGTCCTGTCCTGTCCTGTCCTGTCCTGATCTGTTCTGTTCTGTTCTGTTCTGTTCTGTTCTGTTCTGTTCTGTTCTGTTCTGTTCTGTCCTGTCCTGTCCTGTCCTGTCCTGTCCTGATCTGTTCTGTTCTGTTCTGTTCTGTTCTGTTCTGTTCTGTTCTGTTCTATTATATTCTATTCTATTCTATTCTATTCTATTCTGTTCTGCTCTGTTCTGTTCTGTTAAAGTCCAGCATCAGACAGCAGTACAGGCTGCAGCTTTCTTTCTGTGTAAAATCAGGTTAAAAGTCACTGAAGTGAAGTGAGGCTGCAGCTGCAGAGAGCAGCTGGACCTTCAGGTTGTTCAGGTAAAGACCGCCATCTGCTGGCTGAACACAGTAAAGACATTAAACTACAACATGAGACACAAAACCAGATCAGATTGCAGTCTTCTTCCTCTGTCTACAGTTTGAACATGGACTGTTGCTGCAGTGTGAGGTGCAAGAAAAACACATATAGTTTAAAGCTCAGCGGTCACATGCTGTCAGTCTCTGTATTAAAACCTCTGTCTCAGTTTGTCAGTGAGACAAGGCAAGGCAAATTTATTTATATAGCACATTTCATACCCAAAGGCAAAACAAAGTGCTTTACAGAGTACACAGGCAAAAGTACAATAAACAAATGATAATAACAATAAAAGCAAGCAAGCAAAAGCACATAGAATAAAAACAATAAAAGCAAGCAAGCAAAAGCACATAGAATAAAAACAATAAAAGCAAACAGGCAAAAGCACACAGAGTAAAAACAATAAAACAAACAATCAAAAGCACACAGAATTAAAAAAAAAACAATAAAACAAACCAACAAATACATTTGATTTAAAATAAAATTAATTAAAAGCAATGGTAAACAGGTAGGTCTTTTTACAGAGGGAAAAATGTCTTCAGTCCAATGACAGAAACAGAAATAAAGCCAAAATCTGTAAGAACTTGGAGTAAAGGTGTTGTCCACATAGAGTCCAGAGAGACTTTAAACATGTCAGCTGACCCCTGGATCTATTCTATTCTATTCTATTCTATTCTATTCTATTCTGCAGTAATAGACTGTAACACTCACATCTCCTGGACCATGTCGGCGGCTCCCTGCACCTGTCCCACCACCGTCCCGCTGTAGGTGTTCTTCACCCAGCCGACCAGACCGAGCCGCAGGCCCTCCTTCTCTGTGTACTGGGGGGGTGGGGGGGTGGGGGGGGTGGGGGTGGGGGGGGGGGGTGGGGGTGTATATAATGAAAAGCTTAGTGTTTTTCTTCTCATTTTCTTCTTATAAAGGAATCAAAATAATTCTACATTGTGACATAAAAGTGTCAGCTGTAACCTGATAATACATTTGAATGGTTTAGTGAAGCTCTGTACTCAGGGAGGGACCTTTGTCAGGAAAGCCTGGGCGGGCAGGGCACATTGTCATAACTGTCCAAATCCTGTTTTTGATTAGAAATATCTTTACATTCATTGTTTTCTGAATAATTATGATTTTGGTAGTTACAGCCGGTAGTTGCAGCCCCTTTGGCTTGTGAAGCAAGTGATCTCTCTGCTGGACCAGACTCACATACAGCCACAGAGGCAGATTACTATTATTACTGTTTTCTTTAAGTGACTAAGAAGCCATTTTACATAATAAATCATCAAATTAAATGCAATATATCATACTGTTAGAAATTGTATAGTATTAGTATTGTATTAATTGTATTAATTGTATTAGAATGTGTTTGTCTGAGCATCCCAGGATAGGTGAGGGAGGGGCTGTTTTACCTGGTGAGTGGTGGTGGATTTCTGAGATGATGTATGTTGCTTTCAATGTTTTCATGTTATTATTGTATATACACTTCACAGGAAATGGAATTGTGTGCACAAACACAGCACAATTGTCTGTGTGACAACAGGCCCCATCATGTGTGACAACATGCCCTGACATGGGGTAAGTTGTCACAAGTTGTCAAATGGTATTTCTTCCAGCAAATTATTCAAAATGTCATTGCCATTTTTTAGAGAAGGCACCGCTGAGAAACACACAAATTAGTAAAAAATGTGACAACATGCCCTGCTCTCCCCTGCTGAAGGCTTAGTGGTAGAGAAGCCAAACAGGAAGTTCTAAATGTGTGTAACATCAACAGACGAGCAGCAGGTGATGGAAGGAAACAGCAGCAGAGAAACTCACCATCCTGAAACAGACTCCTGCAAACAAACACAGAAAACAGGCTCTGACATGGATTCAGTGAATGTAATAGTATATACAGTAGGATTTATACAATTGTTGTATAATATAGTGCGTGCAATAAAAAATTATGTAAAATCTTTTATTTTTACTTTAATTCTACATGTTTTTACATGTAAAATTAACTCAAAAGGATGAGAAAAGAATAGAGGTTAAACAGGTGAGATAAAGAAACAAGGAGCTGGAAAATATCTTACAGAAGTCTGGCTTCAAAACAACAAACAACAAATCAACATGACAGAGAGTCAGCAGCAGACAGAACTCAGCTTGTGGTTTTTCATATTGAATTTATTCTGAATTCTTTCTTTACCTCAGTAAACTCTCCTGCAGTTTTTTTTCTTCATAATGCTGTAATATTTTTGTCCGCATTTCTCATCCAACATGCAGCAGTGTTGAAACTGTCAGTTGCATTCGTTTACATTCATGTTTCTACTATTTTTCTGTTTCAATTCTATTTTATTACTATTTTGCTGCTGCAACAACCCGATTTCTTACTTTCTGACTTTACCATCTCTTATTCTCAGCAGCTAAAATGAATATTAGAGTACAACAGATCCTCCAAAATGCTCACAGTCACTGACCAAGAGGCTGGAGGAGCTGAGACTGAATAAAGCTCCATGTAAAGCAGCAGAGTTCTGCAGGATCCTAAATTAAGCAGCAGATCAGTTTACAGCAGAGAGCAGAGTGAAGAACAGACAGAAGAGTGAAGAACAGACAGAAGAGTGAAGAACAGACAGAAGAGTGAAGAACAGACAGAAGACAGAGTGAAGCTGAACAGACCTTGAACGTAACCGAAGATCTCAAAGTCCACAGACAGCAGTTTGGCTCCGGCTGCTTCAGCTGCACACATTCTGACAGAAATACACAAACTGTCCCTTTAAAAAGTAAGAGAGACCAGCTGAGCGAGAGGCTGCTCACTGCAGAGCCAATGTCCAGCTCCACCTCTCTGGACCTAGTCAAGCGCCACCCACTGGCTGTTAATGTTAATGCAAGCCCTTCGTCAGATCGTACTTTAACCTAATGGAAAAAAATTAGTTTATTGTTTATGCGTAAAGGTTAGATCAAAGTAACCATAACACTTGCATGGAACTTTAGATGCTGGCATTGCTAATATTACCTTACTTTTCTCTAATATTTTTCTCTAATATTTTACTTCTTACAAGTAGGCAATGTGAGAGATTACTATGTGTGCACCCCTGCCTTCTTTTTTCCACCACATTAAGATGTAGGCTATTTGTGAATTAATCTCAATCATATCTGATTAATTCATGTAATAAAGTTTGACCTAGGTTACCAATTTGGCTCTGCAGTGAGCACCACCTGCATCTTTCCAAGTGGTGCTCACTGAACTAGTGCTATGAGTGCCTTGGGGTGCGGCTGGACCTAGAGGTGGAGCTGGACTAGGTCAAGCTCCACCCATTTGGCTCTGCAGTGAGAACCACTTGGGCTGAGCTGACCGAACACTCTCTCTCTCCCTCACCCTCTCTCTCTTGCTCTCTCTCTGTCTCTCTCTCGCTCTCTCTCCCTCTCTCTGTCTCTCTCTCCCTCTTTCTCTCTCTCTCTCTCTCTCTTGCTCTCTCTCTCTCTCCCTCTTTCTCTCTCTCTGTCTCTCTCTCTCTCACTATCTCTCTCTCTGTCTCTCTCTCTCTCTCCGTCTTTCTCTCTCTGTCTCTCTCTCTCTCCCTCCCTCTCTCTGTCTCTCCCCCCCCTCTGTCTCTCTCTCGCTCTCTCTTTGTCTCTCTCTCTCTCTCTCTCTCTCTCTCTCTCTCGCTCTCTCTCTCAATTTCAATTCACTTCAATTCAAAAGGGCTTTATTGGCATGGGAAACATACGTTTACATTGC
>NW_027281521.1:17500-27500 GCF_046629955.1 Centroberyx affinis | reverse complement strand
CGTGTTTAACTACAGTAGCTAGGCCAATATATCTTTAAACATTACAGTGACGGCTGAAAATGACAACAGAAATAAACAAGTTTGCCGATATCTCCGCAATTCAGATCAATCACCAGCTGTCTACCCGGAGGTGAACCCGGCGGGGACAGGCTTGTTGTTCAACGCTTTGTGACTTATGAAGTTATTGAAGTCGGCTACTGGTCAGTGGTGTTGGAAAATGAGCTAAAATGTGAGTTTTTTTGGTTTATTTTAACATTGTGATCGCATGATTCAGATGTTATTGCAGATATCTGCTGTTAACCTAGCCTTATGTGTCCCCTGGAAACAGATCTGTTGTCTGTGCTGTTTGCAGTTTGTCTATTTGGTTGTGTTGTGTGTATTTGGCTGTGTTGTGTGTATTTGGTTGCGTTGTGTGTATTTGGCTGTGTTGTGTGTATTTGGTTGCGTTGTGTGTATTTGGCTGTGTTGTGTGTATTTGGTTGCGTTGTGTGTATTCGGTTGCGTTGTGTGTATGTGGTTGCGTTGTGTGTATTCGGTTGTGTTGTGTGTATGTGGTTGCGTTGTGTGTATTCGGTTGCGTTGTGTGTATGTGGTTGTGTTGTGTGTATGTGGTTGTGTTGTGTGTATGTGGTTGTGTTGTGTGTATTCGGTTGTATTGTGTGTATTTGCAGCGCATGTATTGTCAAATTGATGAAGATATTTTCTTAATTTGCTTGTGTTTTGTCTATTTGCATGTGTTTTCTTAAGCTGCAGTGTATTGAGCTCTCTAGGCCACCGTAGATTTGAGACTTTTGTTAAAACCTCTGAAGGCCTGAACCTCAGATGTTGGATGTGAAGCTCCGGCTCAGCGTCCAGCCCTGCCATGCTGTGGCTGAGTCATGTTCTAACGAGCTGAGTCATGGTTTGTTCCTGTTCTGTTCCCAAGGCTTTAACCTTGACTTCCGCGTAACCTGTAGTCACACACACACACACACACACACACACACACACACACACACAGTCAAACACACACTCATATACAAGCAAATGCATAACATGTTTGTAGAGGGAATACACACGACACACACATGCAAAAGTTTAGAAAAGTACTTGTCTACACATAAGCACACATATACGCATAAATACACACACACACACACACACACACACACACACACACACACATACACACACACACAGGTGAGCTGGTCTCTCTCACCTCAGGCTCTCTGTGCTAAATTGGAGCTTTTTGGCTTTAGCCTTAAGATGAGTTACAGAGGTGGTAGACTGTGTGTGTGTGTGTGTGTGTGTGTGTGTGTGTGTGTGTGTGTGTGTGTGTTCATGCATGCAGAGAGAAAGAAAAAGAGAAAGAAAGGTTGTACACACAAGAGATGGTGTGTGTATGAGTTCCGACACAAGTGTATGTGAATGTGTGTGTGTGTGTGTGTATTTGTGTGTGTGTGTGTGTGTGTGTGTGTGTGTGTGTGTGTGTGTGTGTGTGTTTGCTGCCAGCTGAATCAGCTCCAGAAGTTAAACTGGACGTTCTGACTGGTCGTTGCCTCGAGCGTCAACACTCTAACCAGAGACCAAAAAATAACACACACACACACACACACACACACACACACACACACACACACACACACACACACACACAGTGTCTGCAAGCTAGGCTAACGTTAGCTAAGTTAGCCTAGCTTGTTCATGTGAATCTAGAACAACATGTTTCTCCAGTCCACACAGCAGACTCACTTTTTTAATCGATCCCCCCCACTCTCTCCATATCTTCTTCCTCTACTTCCTTTATTATTACTGCTGTTGCGTGAAAACCCCGTATCTGCAAAGTGTCAATAATATAATCAAAGATGTTTACGTAATGAAGACATTGTTGCAATTTGATTTTATTTGAGAGGTTAATTTTAAAGTTATTACATTTTCAGAAATCCATCCTTTTTCTCCAGTCAGTTTCAGTCTAACTCCAGGAAATGCATCACAGCTGGACTCGCTCCTGATTGGCTCCCTCAACTAAAGAATAACTAAAATCCGTCCAGTCCAGTCTGCAGCATCTGAACTGGAAAGCCTCCACTCAGCAGGTTCACCTCATTTGAATTAGAGGAGCCGCTGCTGTCGGCCAATCAGGAGCCAGTATTGTGTCTTCACATTATTCAGTTTAACTTTGAACTAAACTACAGCTGTGACCGGAATGGATCATTATCTGTGTTTCAGGGCACTAAATATGTACGTCAGACATTTCTTGTTAGTGTCTGAATCGTAAAATGATATTGTGGAATGATTTTGAGGGCGCTACATATTTCCCACAATGCACTGTAAACAAACCTGGTCACTAAAACGGTGAAAGTACCAGAATGCATTGCGAGTCTGTCGTCACCTGGCCGTTACCAAGCAACCAAGCTGTAACCCTTCTGTGGTTTTATAATGATGACATCATCCTCTTCTTCACCAAACCTCGTTTACTAATGCAAGTAAATAAACTTTTTTTGGTACGAAAAAGATGTCAAGCTATTCTAAAGATGTTTTCTTTTAACTGCCAATTCATAACTAATTATAAATGCATGTTTTGTTATGCTAATTTGAGCTCGTTAACGCTAACATTAACATTGCGGTCTGTTGTTCAGGAAGGTATTTCTCTCTAGCTGCAGGTTATACGGCACAGAGCTTATTGTAAGGTGTTTTTTGTTAATGTCAGCTAGTGAGAATCCAAAACCTGAAGGAAACCTCAGAGCTGGATCAGTGAAGAGCTGCTGTGTGAAAATAAACAGAAAAAAGAAGCCGAACACAACTCTGACACAGAGAATATTTATTCAGACATAAGGACATTTTTTTCTGTTTAATGTCAGCTAGTGACACATATATGGCTTTGAAGGAATATTGGTAACTTGTCAGATGTTGAGCTGAAACATTTGTTTATGTGACTGGTGAACGCAGACGCAGGTTGATGATGAATGATGATGAATTAAGTGTCCGAATTCACTCGTTAATCATGTGTGATTTACCGCTAATTAGTGCACTAATAGAGCAGAGCTATATAGGGAAACACACATGAGGGAATAGAGATCCATTTACCTGCAGAACATCATGAGGAACTTTATTCTGATCCTGAGACAGAGGAGAGTCGGAAGCTAAATCATGAAAACTGAATTAAATAGAACCTTTAAAGTAGATTTGAGCAGATATATTTAAACAGTAAAGTCTTGACTCTCTTGACTCTCGGACGACTGGTTACCAAACCGTTCGTTACACCTCCTGACTGCCGTTTTTCATTTTCCAGATAATTCCTCTCATCAGTGGAGCAGCAGCAGCAGCTCGGTGTTTCATACAGAACAAACAGTAAACCGACAGACGGCTGGTCAGGAGCCAGCAGGTCAGAACATACTGGAACATCAAGTACGTACAGTGTGCCTGAACACACACACACACACACACACACACACACACACACACACACACACACCTGCATGCATATAGACGGCTGGACATCATCACGGGGACAGAATCAAAGGAACAGCTGAAACATGAAAAACACACAGAGACAGAATGTAACGGTATACAAATATGTACATATGGCACACACACACACACACACACACACACGTACACACACACACACACACACGTACACATAAACACACATACACACGCTCTCTCAATTCAATTCAATTAAAAGCTGCTTTATTGGCACGGAACACAAAAGTACTTATTGCCATTCTCTCTCTCTCTCTCTCTCTCTCTGTGTCTCTCTCATACACAAACACACACATTAATACAGACACAAGCTCTGTCTCTCTCTCTCACACACACACACACACACACACACACACACACACACACAGTATATACACACATACACGTGCGCACACAAATACACACACATGCTCGCTTTTTCTCTCTGTCTTTGTCCCTGTCTCTCTCATATCCACAAACACACATACAGGCACAAGCTCTCTCTCTCTCTCTCTGTCTCTCTCTCTCTTACACACACATACACACACACACACACACACACACACACGCTCAGGCGGTGCCGGGGGCCGGTGCTGCTGACAGCTGGGGACGCTGACATGAAGCCAAGATGATTGGTCCTGTAGAAATATTTACTCTACAGAACCACAACACACACACACACACACACACACACACACACCTCCCCCGCACCGCCACACACGCGCACACACACACACGCAAATACACACATAAATACTGTACATCCAGCCAGACACAAACAATTTCCCTGCGCCTATTACACACACACACACACACACACACACACACAGATAAGATAGATGTACACTAGCTAGAGTGTTAAATTAGCCTTTTATTGGAGCGTGGTGATATAATCTAATTTCCCCTGTTAGACCTGTGTGTGTGTGTGTGTGTGTGTGTGTCTGTGTGTGTGTGTGTGTGTGTGTGTGCGCGTACATCTCTATTCTTCTGAGCAAGTGCGTCAATTTATGAGTGCAAACATCCATGTCTGTGTGTGTGTTTGAATGTCTGCATCTGTGCATGTGTGTGTGTGTGTGTGTGTGCGTGGGTGTGTGTATGTGCAAGTGTCCATGCGCTAGTGTGTGTATGTGTGTGCACACGCGTCCCTGTGTGCTTCTGTGTGTGTGTGAGAGCGTCTGCGTTGATAAGTATGACTGTGCTTCAGTCTGTGTGTGTGTGTGTGTGTGTGTGTGTGTGTGTGTGTGTGTGTGTGTGTGTGCGTGTGTGTGTTTACACATGGATGAGCCTTCTGTTCAGCGTGCAGGGCTCTCAGTGAGCTGGGTTTTTAGGTCGCAGTGTTCTTTCTGCTGCAGCCACACACACACACACACACACACACACACACACACACACACACACACACACACACACACAGCCACGTCAGGGAAAGATGTTGGGCGCTATTAGGCGCCAGGCTGCCGACTTGGGGGGGCGGGGAGGTTTGTGTGTGTGTGTGTGTGTGTGTGTGTGTGTGTGTGTGTGTGTGTGTGTGTGTTTAGGGGGTCCCAGAGGTCTTGTCATGCATATGGGCACACAGCCAAGTTGAGAGGCAGTGTGTGTGTGTGTGTGTGTGTGTGTGTGTGTGTGTGTGTGTGTGTGTGTGATGCTGGAGGGCTTAGAGGCTACACTGCTGTGTAACATGTCCACTCTTTTTAGTAATGTCATCCAACACACACTCTCACACACACACACACACACACACACACACCTACAGTATATACCATACCATACATAAGCATTAACATGACACTTGGGCACACACACATTCCATGCATCCCTGAATTAACACACAAACACACACATGTAGTGTAAGTGAAACAATAAGCATGTACAGCATCTGATTGGATGTGACAGGGCAGCAGCATATAGCAGCAGATTCATCATGGCTTATGGCTCTATATTAGATACATTACGGTCATGGAGTCCATATTCATCACTGTCATCTCCCTCCATGCTCTGTTTGCTGCTGTCAATGTAAATGAAGCTGTCCTCCCCTATATTACATTCATTATAGCCTCTGGTTCTTTATTACACACATTAAGGTCTTCACATTTAAAATGAAGGACTTCCAGGTAGGGCTGCAGTCGAGACCGCCTCGGTCGAGTCCAAGTCCAGATCGAGTCATTGGTGAATCGAGTCCGATTCGAGACCAAGACCGAGGGGGGTCGAGACCGAGTCGAGACCAAGACCGCAAAAGTACGAGTCCAATTCAAGTCCACTACCATAGCAATGTGTTATCCAAGGCTACCATTGTATTTGTTGACTAAAATAGCATATTTTTGTTTATTGCCTAAAATAGAAGGGAGGTTTCTAAAGACATTTCAACAAAATTAGCATGTTTTGAGGACAACATTAATTGTAGGCAGCTTGTTTATGTTCATAACATACAGTAGTTGCACCTTTACTTAACTAGAAGTGGATTCATCTATTTCACCTACTTTTTCTTACTGCTCCACAACCACATGCTGCTCTCAGCTCTGACTGACTGAAAATATTCTGACCTGTAATTTAAGAAGGTGAAGACGAAGGAAAAAAGACAGAGAAAGACAGAGAGAGCAGGAGTAACGTTACATATGGACATGAGTGTTGTTTTTTTTTTTAAATCAAAACGAAGTCATTGGTTGGGTAGTTGGTATATCACCAATCAGCAGTCACTAAACCTTTCGGTGGGCACATAACTTTATCAGCTGTTAAAATTGTATAATTCGCTGCTGGTCACTTTCTTAAAAGAGATTCTAATTATAGAAAAAATAATATTATGTAACCTTAATTCATCCGAGACCGATTCAAGACCGAGTCATATTAACTACGAGTCCGAGACGAGACCAAGACAAATCTTGAGTACTACAGCCCTGCTTCCAGGTGACATAACCCCCCTCTGGCGGCCATGTTGGAGGTCCTCAGCTCTGTGAACAGCTGACTGTGTTTCTGTCGTCTCAACAGAATTGAACAGACGGTTAATTTCTGTCTGTTTCTGACTGAACTGATCATTTCATCACTGATCCATCTGATTGATTTAGTGTTTAGATAATGTCAGCTTGTTAGCTAGCTAACCATAGCATCTGGTCAGCTAACCATCACTGTCTTGTTGTTAACACATCTGATTAGCACACTAGCTAACGTAGCTAGTAGCAGCTAGCGTTAGCATGTTGACATTAACATCAGTGTGTTTGCTTTTTTAAGGTCTGGGTAAGACTGCCCTCTGGACCCTATATTAGATTAATTATGGTAACGGTTCTTTAATATCCATCATGCCTCATCTTCTCACATTCTGGTCTGGAAGCTGTTTCACTCTATAATAAGTCTACTAGAACATATTCGATTAATTACGCTTTATGGTTCTATATTAGGTATTTTACACTCTATGCCTTTTAACTCATTACCATAATATTCTTTATGGTCTTTTCACAGTCTAGATAATACTGTGGTAGCCTATATTAGATTCATTATGGCAGTGGTTCCATATTATATAAATTATGGTTTCTAGCATCATATACATTACCTTCATCTACTCACATGGTCTGGTAGCTGCTTGGTTATGTAAATAAGAATGCCATTCTCCTATATTAGACTCATTATGGCTCATAGTTTCATATTATGTATATTCATTACCATTGTATTCACTACTTGACTGTTTAAATACGACTACAATACCATATATTACAGCTTATGGTTCTATATTAGGTAAATTACTGTCTACAGCTTCACTCTGTACTCATTACATCACAGTCTTTCATGACCTAGCAGCAGCATGACTGTCTAAAAAATATACTACTATACCTATATTAGACACATTTTGGTTTGTAACTCCACATATGATTTAGTGTTTCCCTGGTCTGGTGAGGATCTGGTTGGTGATTGATAATGTAGGACTTCTTTACTGCTATCTTAAAATATGGGTGGAGATCCAAAACGAGTTTCGATGAAATCAATCCATCTGTACGCACACTGGGCCTCATGCATGAATCGTGCGTACAAACAGATTTGATCTTAAATTATGCGTGCAAACAATTTAAGAACTTTTGTGGCATTTATCAATACTTGCGTACTTCCTGCTTGTTCTTAGGTAAGATCAAAATTTCAGAGTGCCCTGGACCACACGTAAGCCAATACACACAAAAGCCAACTTGCCAACGTGAAATATTATTAATGATGATGAAAAAGCAATTTACGTCATAAAAAACACAGAAGAAAAATGTTCTACAATCATTTATTCATTTAATATTGTTAATGTTAATGTTAATGATGTTTGTAGGACCGACTCCGAGATGATCTCTGCTGGTGGATCGTCTTGATGGTCCAGGTGGATGGTGCACCGGAGTCAGATGCATCTGAATAATAAAATAAAATTTTTTTGTTTCATTTATTCATATACCAATGATTTAAAATGGGCATGTAGCTTAAAACAAAAATGGGCATGGTAGGCTATAGATTAGGTAAAATCCAAGTGTTTTATTAAAATATGTTAGGGTTAGGTGTGGTGAGGACCCAAATGCAGACAGGCAAACAGGGATTAACTAAAGTAGGGACTTTAATCAAGAACTAAGGCAGAAGTACAAAACCAAAAACCAAAAACACAGCTGGCTGGCAAAAAGGCAAACAAAGAATACAAAAACCCAACCTGACTGGCAACAAAGCAAGAAGTCCAAAAACTGGTGACAAGCGGGAACAGGAATGGAACAGGTAACAGGACAAGAAGCAAAACAGAACGGGTAGGCAAAACAGGTAGCAAAAACAGAACAGGGAGCAAAACAGACGAACTGACAAAGAGTGGATAGTGAACTGGGGTAGATATACTGTGGGGATGGGTGATTAGTGATGAGGTACAGGTGTGTGGGAGCAGGAGGAGGGAACAGGTGAAGAGAGATAGACCAGGAGGCGGAGACACAAGGCAGACAGGAAACACAGAAACAAGGAAAACACAAAGGCAAGACATGACAGAACCGTGACAAAATATGTTTAATGTGGAATCAAATGAAGCAATCACCTTCATTAAATTCCCTTTGAAGATTAAAAATTTGGATTGATGCTTACCATTGTCTTCAGATCTTGCTAGTTGATCCTGGGGTGTGCTGTCTGGTGCTGACGGGACGTTTCCTGGCTAGGGTAGGTCACTGTCCGGTGGAATATCAGACTGCACCCCCGACAGAGAAACCTCTCCAATGATGTCCTTCTTGTTTTGAGTTTCAGATCAAACTTTTTTTTTAATTTCACGAAGAGTTCCTTCTTCTGCACATACAAAATTCATTGCACTGGTGATCTCTTGCCATGCTTTGTGCTTTTCTGGACCGGTGACCCAACTGCTCACAATAAGATATTTTTTCTTAACAAAGCTTCATTAAGTAGAGTTTCTATCTCTGCAGACAAAAAGTTTTTTTTCTTCTTGCTGCCCTTATGTGGCATTTTCCTTTCCTTTTTTTCTTTCTTTTCTTCTTTTGTCTGAGTTTAACGTTACCTGTCAAATTGCTGTGGCTTGTTGGTTTGGTGGTTTGCACACAGCACCCAGGTCTGCTGCCCTTATATGGGTTTATTGGGGGCGTTTCCTTATGCTAATTGCTAATTGCCTGGCACGCGCATCCAATTTAATCAAACGCAATTCATCAACATACGCAGGTGGGTAAGAACACACTCGGCTGTCAGCGCATGTTTCATGAATCCCACATAGGATTTTCTTATTTTCCTCTTATTGATTTGTGCAAGAACAAATATAAGAGAAAAATAAGAAAACATTCATGCATGAGGCCCAATGTCTCGGACGCCACTGATCGGACTTTTACCAAAACTTCAGGTAAAGATGTTTGTCACTGTGGGGCGGAACAACGTTTGTTTACATGTCTGCACATCACACACTATATGTTGGACTCTGCTGACTGGATTTTCCCGAAACCTAAGGGAACGATGCGTCTCATTGCTTCATTCTGGCATTTTTATAATAGCACTGATTAGCCTAAGGGGGGCGCTACAACGTTTGTTTACTTGTTGGATTTTTGCTAAAACTTGGGGGATGACCGCTGAGTTCTAATGTTTTTAAAATTACACTGATCAGGACAAGGTGATGATCAGTGTGATCTTTATTGGCTCATCCGTGTTTCACACACAAAATCTCAGACACACTGATCCGATTTTGACAAAACTTCAGCATTCAAAATGATTCTGATTGGTCCAAGAGGAACTGCAATTATTACAAACTCAAAACAAGGAGACACTGTGTACTGTACTGTGTAATGTACTGTGTTGTACATATTGTACTGTTTGGGTCCAACATGACAACAGTCTCTTTATATTCATGAAGGTCCCAGTGCATCTAATTAATTTTTTATCAAATTTCCTGTCTAAAAAGGCTGGGGAAACACCCTGTACACCATATACATGTACAGTATTTTATTAATTCCGGCTTATGAAACTATATGAGATACATTACAGTGTACAGCCTCATATCATAAAACATTACCATCAACTTCTTACATGGCCTGGTAGCTGCTGTGCTACTTAAACACAAGGGATTATGGGTAGAAGGAGA
>NW_027281521.1:0-7500 GCF_046629955.1 Centroberyx affinis | reverse complement strand
ACTGACTGTCTGTCTTGCTGCCTGTCTGTCTCTCTGACTGACCGACTGTCTGTCTTGCTGCCTGTCTGTCTCTCTGACTGCCTGTCTGTCTCTCTGACTGCCTGTCTGTCTTGCTGCCTGCCTGTCTCTCTGACTGACTGTCTGTCTTGCTGCCTGCCTGTCTCTCTGACTGACTGTCTGTCTTGCTGCCTGTCTGTCTCTCTGACTGACTGTCTGTCTCTCTTGCTGCCTGCCTGTCTCTCTGACTGACTGTCTGTCTTGCTGCCTGCCTGTCTCTCTGACTGACTGTCTGTCTTGCTGCCTGTCTGTCTCTCTTGCTGCCTGTCTGTCTCTCTGACTGACTGTCTGTCTTGCTGCCTGGCTGTACTGTATGCTTTTGCATTGCACTGACTGTCTGTAGTGTTTTCTGTTGCCTTGCTGTCTGTTTCTACTGCCTTGCTGTCTGTTTTCTATCACCTTATTATCAACTTTTTTACTCCCTTACTGTCTGTTTTTTTCACCCACTTTTTTTTCACCCGTCTGTTTTTCATTCCCTTGCTGTCTGTTTCTACTGCCTTGCTGTCTGTTTTCTACTCTGCCTTGCTGCCTGTTTTCCATTACCTTGCTGTCTGTTTTCCACTCTGCCTTGCTGTCTGTTTTCTGTTACCTTGCTGTCTGTTTTCCACTCTGCCTTGCTGTCTGTTTTCCGTTAGCTTGCTGTCTGTTTTCTACTCTGCTTTGCTGTCTGTTTTCCGTTACCTTGCTGTCTGTTTTCCACTCTGCCTTGCTGTCTGTTTTCCGTTACCTTGCTGTCTGTTTTCCACTCTGCCTTGCTGTCTGTTTTCCGTTACCTTGCTGTCTGTTTTCCACTCTGCCTTGCTGTCTGTTTGCCGGTGCCTTGCTGTCTGTTTTCCGTTACCTTGCTGTCTGTTTTCTACTCTGCCTTGCTGCCTGTTTTCCGTTACCTTGCTGTCTGTTTTCCACTCTGCCTTGCTGCCTGTTTTCCGTTACCTTGCTGTCTGTTTTCCACTCTGCCTTGCTGCCTGTTTTCCGTTACCTTGCTGTCTGTTTTCCACTCTGCCTTGCTGTCTGTTTGCCGGTGCCTTGCCGCCTGTCCCCCCCCCCCTCCTGCTGAACTCTGTGTGAACTGCTCCTGAACCCTGGGTGAACTTGGCTAAACTGAGCTATTAATCTACTTTGGGTGTAAAGTGGAGTACGGCGGCCCACGAGGGACACAGACAGAAACACCGCTAATCACAGAGCATGTGAACACACGAGAGAGGATTGCATAAGAGGGAGGAAGGAGGAGAGGAAGGAGAGGAGGAGAGGAGGAGAGGAAGGAGAGGAGGAGAGGAGGAGAGGAGATGAGGAGAGGGGAGAGCTGGAGAGCGATGGTGCATTCACTCACTGTCAGCTGACACTCAGACCAACTCATTTAGAAAGTAATCAATATGTTTTTTGTTGTTCTTTGTTAACTCTGTGTATAACTCTGGTAGAGTCTTGGGTTGTGTCTCTTCCTCCATGATAAAACCCCAAAATCAGTGATTCTGTGATCTGTTGCTCCGGTAGAGCAGACTGGAGAATTGTGTTTTTTTCTCTCTCCATTCACTGCCATTGTCTGGAGGAACAGTCTGAAAATCACTTCTAGCTAGTGGTGGAAGAAGTATTCAGATCTTTTACTTCAGTAAAAGTAGAAATACCACAGTATAAAAATACTCTGTTACAAGTAAAAGTCCTGCATTCAAAATGTTACTTAAGTAAAAGTACAAAAGTATTAGCATCAAAATACTTAAAGCAACAAACGTAAATGTACTCATTATGCAGAATGGCCCATTTCAGAATAATACAGTATATATTATATTACTGAATTATAATTATTGATGCATTAATGTGTAAGCATCACTTTAATGTTGCAGCTGGAAAAGGTGGGGCTGATTTCCACTACTTTATATACTGCTGGGTAGCTTACAGTAATCTATAATAATACATCACAATTTATTAGTTGATTATATTTTGTATTAATAATCTGAATCTGCAAACTAGTAACTAGTAACTTAAGTTGTCAAATAAAGGTAGTGGAGTAAAAAGTACAATATTTCCCTCTGAAATGTAGTGGAGTAGAAGTATAAAGTAGCATAAAATGGTAATACTCAAGTAAAGTACAAGTACCTCAAAATTGTACTTAAGTACAGTATTCGAGTAAATGTACTTAGTTACTTTTCACCTCTGCTTCTAGCACATGAAGGAACGCTGACAAAGCAGATTCTGACAATATATAAAAAACTAGTCCTGCTGCTGGATTGTTTTGAAGTGAATCTCTTTCTTTATGTTTATTAAACCTTTCAGTCTGAACAAGTGGAATTAGTGATTAGCGGCTGGGTTCACAGCAAAAGAGGCGATGGTACGGTGCAACCAAACGTGTTTATTCACCCACAAAAATGACAAAAACATAACAAGACAAAAACAAACTGGTTGACAAAAATGAGCAGCATGGCTGTGAGCGGCTCTCCAGGGTCCAACCAACAGAGTCAGATAAACACTGGCAGCCTTATACACTCTGCCACAGGTAATTAACCTGGATGCTACCAACTATAGGGGTAACTTAAACAACAGCATTCAACAATACAGTATACTGCCCCTTTAACCTACCATTCCACATATCTATCGAATACATACAGTTAAATAGATGTTGCTCTCAATCAATACATACTGCAACATATAAACAATATACATTTTAGTTCAAACACACAACAACCCCCCTCTGCTATCCTATCACACGGTCCGTCCCAGAACTATATACACAGACAAGACAGCACAGGAAAGTGATTTCATGAACCAACAATTAAAACCCTTACATTGCACCAATGTAGTATTGCACTTAGATATACAGTATATATTGCACTAAGGAAGTATTGCATTTAGAAATATTGCACCTGCCCAGACCAAATCATGACATTCAACCAAACAGTGAAAACCTTTTCTATGTCAGGTTAAGTACTGAACATTGTTTGTTTCTACAGGTGGAGCTTATTGCTGCCCATGCTGAGTAGCTGATCCAGCAGGACAAGATAAAATCACTCACAAACAAACTTAAAATGTTTAATAAAATATATCCAATAAAATACTTAAATCATGACTTGGTGTGCAATTATTAATGCTGTGCAAACCACTCAATAAATCAAGTGTACAATACAAATGTCCAAATAGTGCAAAGGATTAGTAACGAAGTGTGCCTTCATTACACTCATGTTTTATGTGCTTTGTCTGCTCAAAGTTGTGTCATGCATGCACACACACACACACACACACACACACACACACACACACACACACACAACCCTAACCCTAATGCACTGCTGTCCAACAATGTTACACACACACTTTGCCCACATGCTAATCACACAATACATTCACACACACACATATACATGCACACATTCAAACATCCATGTGCACAAATATGCATATTCATAACAAACACACATACACACACAAGCACCCCAAAACCCCTCCCCCCTCATACACACCCTCTCACCAGGCCCCACCCACCACACACACACACACACACACACACACATTCTCACAAGCCCCGATTTCATCACTGTTTTGCCAATGTAGGTCAGTGTGTTAGCATCCCAAACACAAGGGAGAGAGAGAGAGAGGGAGGAGGGGGAGGAGGAGGAGGAGAAAGGAGGGAGGAGAGGGAAATAGGGAGGAGGAGAAGGAGAGAGCAAAAGGAGGAAAAACATCCCAGAATGAATCAACCGAATGTTTTGATTTGTAACGGAAGCTTTGTCTCTCTGCCCCATGGCAACATGGGAAATCTGTCGCCGTGCCAACCAAGCCTGCCCTCCTCCTCTTCCTCCTCCTCCTCATTCTCTCAATGTCGGATGTGTGTGTTTGTGTGTCCTTGTTCGTACATACCTTTCTGCATTGTTTTGTGTGTGTGTGTGTGTGTGTGTGTGTGTGTGTGTGTGTGTGTGTGTGTGTGTGTGTGTGTGTGAGTGAAAGGAAAGAGGCAGCGCATCTCTGCCTTGGGGGAGTGCATGTATGCGTATGAATGTACTTGTGTATATTCAGTAAGTGTATGTGTGTGTGTGCATTGGTGTGTGGTGTGGGATGGGAGGAGCGATGACAGTGTGTGTGTGTGTGTGTGTGTGTGTGTTGGGGAGGGGGGGGTCCCTAACACCCGGTGCTATTAATAGCTCTAAACTCAGGCTGACCCCAGTGCTGCCGGCGAGTCAGCCTGATTTAGTTTGGCGTTGCTTGGTGTAACGGCTCAGGCTGTAATATCGCCAACATGGCGGAGCAGGACCCGGTTCCCCGCCGCACCGTACGAGCGAGCCGCTGCAGCACAGTACCGCCGCCTCACGCTAACTCGCTTTGACAGAAACTTTTCCTCCTCCGTCCCCGTTTCTCCACCAAGACTTCTTCCTCCACCCCTCCTCCTCCTCCTCCTCCTCCTCTTCCTCCTCCTGGTTTAAACTTTGAGCCTGTTTGGGCGGATCACGTCAGGCCGGTGCGCGCCCGTGCGGCAGCGAATATATAAAGCCGTTCGCCGATGATGCTGTCATATCTGTCACAGTTTGTTAGAAATCGGGCGGGCTGACAGGTGCGTTGCGGCCACCTGAAGAGGAAGAAAAAGGTCGAGGGGTCTTTGGCAAAACGTTCAGCGAGAGCGTCGGCGATCCTGGAGATCCGGAGCGTCATCGGTGGACAAACAGCAGCAGCAGACGGCGAGACGGCGGCGGTGGTGGCGGCGGCTAGTATCGCAGAACCCCGAACCTGCAATGACAGAGGTCAACCGAATATCCACCACAGAGGTCAAACACATGATGGAGAGGCAGCTCATGCTTGAAAAACGACGTCTGTAATCCTCCACACCCACAGACACACTGTCAAATCTCATCATAGCTGGGTACAAACGATGAATAACTTGAAATAGTTGGTTCGTAAAATGATGAAGCCGCGATCATCGAGGAAACCAACAAACTGTAACACAATATATTAAAGCTCCATATTATTCACTTTTCACGATTTTGTTTTCAAATCTCCTCTGGCTCAGGATCAGAATAAAGTTCTTCATGATGTTCTGCAGATAAATGTAGTTTAGTTCAAAGCTGAACTGAATGAGTTAAACTGAATGAATGTGAAGACTGAGTCGTCACAATACTGGACCCTGATTGGCCGACAGCAGCAGCTCCTCTAATTCTAGAGATGGATGATTCCACATTTTCTTTTCTTTTTTTGGAGTCACTTCCGACTCCGACTCCTTGTTATGGAATTGATGGAATCGATTCTAAATCGATTCCGATTCCAAATGAAAATCAACACAAAAACGTAAGTTTTACGTCCATTGGCATTCAACCAATGAGCTTTGAGTTTCTCCCTCCCCCCTCCCCACTTGTTGTGAAATGGATCAGACCAATCAATCAAACACAGATTAGTATAGATAGACCTAAATCAGATTTAATTAATTTGAAATTTGTTTAAAATAAACATTTTCCTCAATTCCAGAGTTTGGAGTCAAGATTCCAACAGGCATTGAATCCAATTCTGTTTATTAGTAGAATTGATTCTCAGAATCGACATGATGGAATGGAGAATCGACTCTTTTGGAGTCGACTCTCCATCACTATCTAATTCAAATGAGGTAAACCTGCTGGGTGGAGGCTTTCCAATTCTAATGCTGCAAACTGATCTGATTGGACAGATTTTCAAAAATGTAAACATCTTTGATCATGTATGTATAGGAATGGAGGAAAGTTTGAGTTCCTATAATAGGGAACCTTTAAAAAATATTCTGAACATAGTTTACATTAGCTAAAAGACAGTGATAGAAGAGGAAGTTGTGTTTGTTTGGATCTGTCCTTCATTTGGAATCAAACATTAACCACACAAACTCACATATCACAGGTTATATGAATCAATTTATTCTCAAAGTACAATAAATGCACATACAACAGAAATGAGACCTTATGAACCACAACACACACTGTATACTGAAGAGTATGCAATTTGATGGATGCTTTTATACAAAGTGCCTCACCGTATCAAGGTTGCATACATTTTTAGAACGGCTGGTCCCAGTGGGAGTTGAACCCGTAACCCTGCCAGTGTTAATGCCTTGCTCGGCCCATTTAGTTACCATGTACATGTGTAGGTGGTTGTGATGTTATTATTTTATATGGACATTAATGATTTAATGGCATTACATTACATTCATTTTGGATGATGCTTTACTGTTTTTAAATTAAAATATTATCACTTGTGAATTTCATCTCAGTTGCCTTTTTGTGTTTTAAACTGAAGACTCTTAGGACTCAAACTTATTACTTATTTCTCATTCTTACAGTGCAGTGCCAATAATTGTCCCCCACCAAAGGGGGGACTATGGATCGGTCTCCGTCTGTTAGTTTGTTTGTTCGTCCGTTAGTTTGTTAGTCACACTGTAACGTTGACTTTGTGCCACTAGGGGGGCGGCATTGACAATGAATGGGGACTCAGTGGTAAAGCAATCCAGTTAAAGTTTTCATAGGTAACATAATAGTCTCCACACGCTACACACTTGGAGACATCAGACTGGGTTGATGTGTTGAAGTGAGAGTCAATGGAGAATTTTTGGGCAAACCTCTAACCACAAGACACTGTAGTTATTGTACAGTAGTTGGACTGTAGACTGTTGACTACTTATATCATATTACCACTTACCTACTAGGGGTGGGACAAAATATCGATACTGGAATATATCGTCATACTTCCTCTTGCAATACGTTATCGATACACTGGCGCCAAATATCAATATTTTTATTAAAACATGCGGGCACTCTAAACGGATTCCCCCGCATTAAGCCTGTTACCATTTTGATTTACCAGAGTCACTACGAATAACTCACAGAGGGGAAAATGGCGGACAGCGGGGGAAAGCAAATCAGAGAGGCACCACAGTTCCTGCTTTTTGCCTTTTTAGGGGTATTTTTTCTTCTTCAGTTACACAGATATGGTGATGTATCGTAGATGAATTGTCTTGCAATATATCGAGTATTGCAGAATCGCTGTATCGTGATACCATCGTTATCGTGGGCAACATATCGTGATAGTATCGTATCGTGAGTTACTCTGTGATTCCCACCCCTATTACCTACTGTGCAATACCATATATCACTTATTATTTAGCATTTATATTATTCATAACACTCACACTCCTGGTGTTGTATGTTATATTGTATATTGTATTATAAATTGTATTGTAGTGTACATTGTGTAATGTACAGATTGTATTTATTGCGTATTGTAGTTCTTATATTTTGTACTGTATTGAGTAAAAACAGGACAATTACAGTTACTACATTTCAAGATATAACTTGTAAACCTAATTCTGAGGAGAGTAGGCAACAGAAATATATGGTCAATCTGTCCTTTCATTGTCCCATACGGAAATGCTTATACAATTTCACTCATATTTCAAGTTCACTCAGCAATCACTGACTGAGCCAAGGGTGGAACTACATCACTGGTGGG
>NW_027281520.1:0-72401 GCF_046629955.1 Centroberyx affinis | reverse complement strand
CTCGCCACCGGAGCGGCCTGTAGAGCAGAAAGCCGGGGCAGACCCAAACTGGAACAGCAGGAAAACATAAGGCCTGCTAGCGCTGGCTAAGAAACTGAACTGGGTGTTTTGTCCAGGGTCAAAGCCACATGCTGCTGATGGACACGTCTGGACTAGCCAATCATAAGCTTACAGTTGGAAAGGGAATCAACTTATACCCTCTTTACCAGCAAAACCAAACTATTACGCTCCTTCCCCCAAGTGACTGTGGCTGTGAATGACATGTGCCCTATATGAAGAAGTGGGTTTCCTCCAATCATCTTCATGATGATGAAAAAACTAAATAAAACATGCATCTTTATTTAAATGAAATGACTTGATCAGTCCATGTTTAGACTGTGTGGAACGCGTAAGGATGCTTAGTCCCATGGACTATTATCTAAGGAAAATGTAGGATACATGAACTGATGGCTGATCTCAATCCTAAAAGTGCCTGAAGGGTTTGGCCTTTTGAATGGTAAATGTATGGGATTATTCCCAAAGGATCATGGACATTCTTTTTTGTGTTTTGCTTTAAGTCTTGCAAATGATGTCATTAGAAGAGTTTCAATACAAAAGTGTGTAATGTGTGATCATCTGCACCTTCAAATGTTTATCTTGACCATGTAGCTGAACCGTACATCGGGGTATCATTTCGTAAAGAGAATGCATTTGTCCCACTTTTACCAAAAATGGCATAATTCTTTTGAAATTTGTGAGGAATATGTCAATCATGCCAGTAAGTTTTCCTCTAAATGCTATTCAACAGACTGTTGAAAAGGTTTTAGCAAATTCATATTTCTCATGTGTACAGATAATCATTATTTCTGTAGTTGTATAGCTATATAAATCATGGCAATCCTCTTGCTTTGTTCACCATAACCACTTTCCTGTTAGTAGGCCTGATGAAATGAAAGCTTTCTAAACAGTATTTATTACAACTTGTGCAAAAGGTTCAAAACACTATAACTTAGAACAGTTCTTTATTTTTGTCCTTCAATATTTTGATGGTATGGTAAGATCGGTACTTCATGGTAGTTTCATTACTTCACTGTTGCCGATTGTCTTTTTCCACCTGTACAAGTATTCACTTATGTCTGAAAATAATTGTTAAAAAGTCTTTCTGTAACTATGGTTTGGCAATATTTTTTATTTACAGAGACACTTGTGCTAATTCTGGTAGATTGGTTAAGGGTTATATGGGAGTTGGCTGGTAACGTTTGATTGTTTATTACTGTTGGTCACTTTTGGTCACTGGTGCCAAATCCGAGACTGGTTCTGCTCCGGCCCTCATGTTTTATTTTTGGGTATTGATTGTTATGCTTCTCCATTTGTGCCTTATTTCTGTGTGTATTATCATACTGTATATGGGTTCACTGACAGTGCTGTGGTCTGACACAGGCAGGATGCAGTATTAAACAGTCACATTTTAAGGACATTGTTCTGAAAAGCTAAATCATAGTATTCAATGAAAACCGAAGGGACCACTTGCTCTATTAATTGTCATGTGGTTCTGTGATTTCCGAAAGATAAGAGGGGAAATCTAAACATTAACATGAGACAATTTGTGTGTTTTGTCCAGCCAATCTGTTACAATGAACAGCCAACACATCCATCTTCCACCGTGAGCAAGCTACAGTTCCTGTATCATATGTTCTTTAAGCAAGCCTGAATAATTTATATTTGTGACAAAAACCACTCTCCATGGGAAATGTGCTGTACATATGTTTGGACATATGTAATAAACTTTGTTACATAATGACGGTTTCAATTTTTTTTCTTTATGGTTGACGACTAAAATTCATCGGACCTGTAGATTTATTAAGACATAATTACTATTATTTTCTTTTTCTGCAAGGTGAAAGTATCACCACTCTAAAAGCTTCAAATAGATGTTTTTTATCCAAACATCTGTGCTTGTGCATTAGTTTACAGCAGGGGGCAGTCACACTTTACAAATTGTACTTGACAACACCAGAAATGCAGATTTTCAAAAAATGCTCTTGCATCACCAGGTATGAGACAGAAGGCAACTCATTAACAAGACATTTTCTTTTATTCAATAAATAATTTACATTATAAACATTGGCGTGTGGCACCACATTTGCTCTACATACAAACACAGTTTGATCTTTCTGGCATCTCTCATTCAGCTATTTTTTATTCTTTTCTACCATTACAAGTCTGAGAGCCTCTATTCACAAGTTCAAACGAAACAAGAGCTAAATGAAAACATAAAGTGCTTTTAACTCAAAAACACGAACACCCCAGAACATTTTCCTACATTCCCTTTTTAGAGGTGTTAGGTTTTACTTGGTCTGCAACCAACTAAGAGTGATGACAACCTAACCAGGATTTTATCACTGCCTCAGACAGAACTGCACAAAGACTAGGTGTGCATGTGTGTGTGAGAATGATCATTATATAATTACCAACAATATTCTGTTTTGTGGTGTTCATGTTTTTGCAAAATCCCTTTTCAAATAAAAAAGGTTCACATTCACCAAAACATCTGATATACAAAAACTGTAGTGATAAATTTCAAACACAACTGGTAATATACAAATTTAACTCAACAACTCACAAAACATATATACAATCTCACATTACACATGTAGAACCATATACTGTAAAACTCACAATACAAATTACATCTATTAACACAAGATTCAACATTACAATCGTTTGTAAGATTTTTTTTTGTCAAACTGCACCAACACATATTCCAATAGCAGTAGTAAGGCCTGCCAAATACTTCAGTGTAAGGATATATGACCATAAAACCTTGCCCAAGAAGTAATAGTATCTAAGAGGATGACTACTACATTACCAGATACTGTAGTTGAGAGCCAAAGTTCAAATGGAAACCTCCCTCAGCAGGGAGCGTTATTATAAAACACAAGAAAAGCAATGGTGAAACTGCAACAGAGACGAATGCTGCTCTTACAGTGTATGCACGTCACTGTAGTTTTTGCGAGAGCTTTTTGGCCTTTCTGCTTACCACAAATTCACCCACAAAGATAACTTATATACATACAATTAAGAATCCCCAAATGCAAGTCCGCTAAATAGACTGAAAGATGAAAATTCGGTTGTTTAGGAAATTGTTGGCACAAGGGCTTGTTCTTTGGCAATGACTTAAGCCATGAATTCACATCTACAGACATGTGTGAATCATTTATTCACTAAACCACAGCCAGGTCAGCAGACTGTTGCTCTAAAAAAAATGGCTCGTCTGACTAGAGGTGACATCTTAACCACTAGTATCTAAATGACTGGCCAGCATCCCCCACCTTTGCTGGAGACAATTGAGAGTCTTAAAATGGAGCGATTAACATTCACAAAACGCATGAGGAGATCCCTCTCTCGGCCATGAAGTCATAAAGTTGATTAATTGATTGATGATTTTTAGAGGGAATTGAACACTCTGTAAACGTCTCTGCATTCTGGTTGCCCTTATAGCAAAAATTTGTTCTTTGCTTTCCTTTTACAATTACATTCACATTAGTAAACAGTCTTTTTACCAAGATACTCAAAATACCAAAACACCGTCTGATCAACATGTCAGCTCAAACAATGCAGTGAAAGGCTTTACGAATCTGTAATCGACATACAGATGAAAGGGGAGAAGTACGTTTTTGCCAGTTCCCTTGGGATTTGCTACTTGGCAGATGAGAGTCCGTTTTAACTGACCCTGGACCACCATGTCATTTCTATATTAGAATTTCGGGTGCAATATAAAGACATGGGAAATATTTCTCCCATCGGAGGTTTGTTTTCCCATTTCCGAGGAGAGTACTCACGCACCCTCTAACACACACTTAACCACAGAGGCAGAATTCTGCACACAAATTTGTACAAAGACACACACACACACACACACACACACACAAACACAACCTAACAATATGACCCATTAATCTCCACAGCAGACAACTGGAGACGCTGCTCTGACATCCTTTTGGCTGAGTGCTTCCTCCAAAAGACTCAGGCTTTTCCAGAGCTGGAAACTAATCAAACATGGAGCTGCTTCTGGCCATAGGTTAACAAAAGCCCCTGTCAGGTCCTCCAGCCCAGCCACATGAGCCACAGAGAGCTTCACTGGCTTGGCACCAATGAGGGGATCAGGGGAGGAGGATCAGCAAACTCCTCTTTCTGCAAAAGATCATCTTGTCCGGCTTCCCATAGGCATGCAGCCCCAGTGAGAATGTGGGATTTAATCCCAGCTGGATATCCTGAGCTCTGGGGTAGCTGGGCTCTCTCACCGCTGCTCTCTTCAAAGACCAGTCCTATGAACCAGCTAAATACATGCGATGATAGGTGGGAGCACCGAAAGCTCACCTTGTCACTAGACTGAAGTCAAGACATGACAAAACAACAAAAATGAGACTTAGGGTTGGGACGGCCCCTCTGGCTAGCCACCAGTCACATAAGACAGAACCAGAGCCGTAGACGGGAGCTGATGTACAACACAACGAGGACGATCTTTAACACTCACTGACAGAAAGAAAATGAACACACTGCTGGAAAACGACTATAGATGAACCGCGCAACACTCAATCCATAACAGGACAGCGAGACAGTTGAGGAGCAAGAGCGAAAGTAAATCTTTCCCCCTTGGTGCCGCGTTACCCGGAAAAGCATCCTTTTCAAAAATGTGATATCTGTTACTGTTTGAGTGGAGCATTTTTACATCCTCAAAGGCGTAGTAGGCTGCCATGGTGAAGTTTATGTCCCCAGAGGAGAGAAGGTCGAACACGCAGGACTGGAAATACAGGTCCTCCACCGGGAGGCGCTCTTTGCACTTGGCCTTGGCGGACTGGTAGGTAAAGCCGTGCGCCTGCGTGGTGCCACTCCTGGTCCTGCCGAGACCGTGAGCATCCGCTGCGCGCGCCCTGAAGGTCCTGAAGTCGATGCGCTGGTTGGCCGGACAGCCGTGAAGACAGAGGTACAAGTCCTGGTTATCGCCTTCCTCCACAGAGTTCACAACTTCCTCCGGCATCCGCACAGCAAAGGTCAGGTAGCGGCCGACTTGCCGAACCACTATGGTCGTTCCGATGTACCTGGCCTGAATCTCCACATGCTGCCCCGGAACCTTCTCCACCACACGCAGCGTGTTGGCTCCGTGCCGATCCCCACCATTCTTAGAGCCATCTGCAAACGCAGCTGGCAGTTCATCTGTCTCCGCATGGTACATCTTTTGGTCTACACACTCCTGGAAATTCTTGAAGATGATTGTCAGCTTCAGGAGGAGAGAAACACAGAGAAAACTCATTAGCGGGCAGCAAAAATGATCAAATCACTGTAAATATGTCTAATATTCTCAGAAATACAAGTAGACAGCCTATAGATGCTGTGTTTTTCTGGTCAAACACAGAAACCAAGTATAAACTGGAGTAAATGTAAACATCAAATTAAAACATTACTGTTGAACAGGACTCACAAGATAAAACGTACATTTAAAACCAAAAAAACCCATTTTATTAATCGCTATCAACTAGATGTTCATATCTGTGGAGGATTCGCTGCTTTAATGAGTTAAGGGAAGTCTTTGTACTTCTGCATTTAGAACAAGTTTGTGCAATATGTGCCATCTACCCCACCACCCCACTTAAGTGTCACATTTCAGCTCTGGCTCAACATGGGGGAGGCCAAGGTAAACGCCCTCAAAAAACATGAGTCTCAGCCATGTTAAATCAGGCCTCAGTTTGCAGACACAAAGACGATCCATTCATAGTGCTGAAAAACCTGCCTGTGAACCCCAGAACTATGCTCCAGGGAGTGGCACTGGGCCAGAACAGAGGGATATACTCTGCGGCTAATTAAGTAAGACTGGTCAGTATTCTGCGAGCTTGGTTTCCTCGGGACACCAATGAGCCATTGTCAGAGCAGTGACACCGGGACAGACTAGAGACTCTTGATGTCTGGACACTGGGGACAAACAGAGCAGCATTTCACAGCCAATTCATCTGTTGCTCCAAATCTTTCTCAATCCCCCAAGCCCTGACAGACCACCGTTTTCCACCTATACACTATTTCTTAAGCTTTTTATGAAAACAAATGAACCAAATTGTTTTATCATCCCATCATCTGAAAGAAGGTGGCACTAGCCAGACAGTTTTATTCACTGTAGCGAGAGCAACGTACCAACGCAGAGCTGTGGGAATGCAGATCTTTTACCAGAAGGGCCTTGTTTGCACAGGTGGCATTGGCCGCTGCCTTGTTTTCCCTTTGTCCAGAATCAAGATCTTAAAAAGCTGTCTCATTTCCTTCCAAGAACAGCAATATAAAAATATCATTACTTTAAGTACACTAAAATCCATGAATGCTAAATAGAGCATCATTAAGGAACCTTGATTATAGAAAATTACACTTTCTACAAATGTGATTAAGGACAAAGTGCTCTTATACCTCAGTTAAAATACTGCACTGAGGTGCATAATCATGGCTGCCAAAACTGTACCAAATGTGAACAAACTGTAAGTGAATTTGTCGACCACAAATAGTCCTACTGCTTTGTTTTTGACCTTAAGTTCTACTGAAAGCCATTTCAGGGACAGCCATCCAAGCTGTCCAATGTACCATAAAGCAAAACAATGATTATTTATGAGGTATGTGCTCCAGCTAATGTGGAGAAAATATCTACAGGTTTGTGCATGGCAGGGAACACTTAGCTGAAACAATATTTTTAACCTTACTGTATATAGTATGGGCTGCACACAAAGTAGGTCTAACATCAGTCTTGGCTGTCCAGAGTGGAAAGTGAAAAGGTGTGAGGGCTGGGGCCTTGTGTTAACATTTGATGTAACACTGCTGTTATAATACCAACATATCATTTATAAAGCTTATCAAGATCTTGGGAATTGTTCTGGGTTTGACCTCTTCATCTGTTATGGAACCAATCCAAACATTAACCAGAGTGCACAGTAAAACAGTCCCATGGCAGCGCTCACAACTCTGACCACATGAAAGATGATAAGAGTCCTGCATACCCAAGTATAACTTAAGGATATTTTGATGCAACACTGTGACATATTTCCTTATAATACATTTATGGACCCAAGACTAAAACTATAACTAAAAAGGTGCAAACAACTCACTTTCTCTTTTTGGATAGAATTACAGTTATGGTGGAACATGTAACATCTATACAATAGGGTCGGGGCCATTTATGAACTGAACTGACAATGTATGGTAAATAAATTCCGATTCGATTCCTGGAGTTGGAATTGGAATTACACCCAGCTCTATGAAAACAGAATTGGAATTTAATTGGAATGACATGAAACAGAACTGGTCCATTAAATTCCATGAAATTTGTCAAAGGTTGTCTAGTCAAAAACCAAAATCATATCCATTCATTCATAATGTATGTGTTACGATTACATGTTCTGCATCAAATAGCACCTGAAATGTACCTTTAACTTTTTATGATATTCAGTATTGATAATATATAACACTATGTGTAATCTCAGATATGTGGAAAGAAAGAACATGGAATTTCACTAAATCAAATTAAACTTCCTGAAATTCCAATTCGATTCCAATTCTGTTTCATGTAGGTTTTTTCAAATTCCAATTCCTCAGATGAATTGGAATTGATGAGTTAATTCACAAATGTGCCCCAACGCTGCTGCACAACATACAAAACATGCACATAGGCAGAATGTAAAGATCCCCACCTTGCTGGTGGCGGTAGCTGGAGAGCCCGGGACGACAGGAGTGTTGGTCACCTGGACCGACAGGTATTTGTTGTGGATGAGCGGCCAGGCTCCTTCCACCTTGCAGGTCTGGAAATCATCGCCGAAGGTTCGGAGGTGCGGGTCTCCGAAGAAGCCGCAGTGGGTGTAGTTAGGCGGGGCGGTGTGACGCGGGAGACTGCGCTCATAGTGGCACACTTCCGGCCCGTCGGAGCGCTCCTGGCTGTCAGGCGGGAGCTGCGGGGGCGGAGGCTGAGCTGGGGTGCGGGCACGCGGCTGCGAGGTAGGCCCCTCCTTGGAGCAGTTGTGCTGGCTCATCAGATCCTCTATGCCATGCTGGGCCGAGTGGTACGCCAGGTCACCCCTGCAAGTACGGGCGGTCCGGCGTACACAGCTGTTATACGCCCGCAGCGCTGTACAAAACTCCTCCTCCGGTCCAGTGGTTGAGGTGGAGGCCCAAAATTCGGAGTTACACTTGAGGATCTTGCACTGCAGACTCACTGTCAGGGAGAGAAAGACACCGTTAGGACACAAGAAGCAAACCGGAGACTACAATATCATAATGTCCTGCATTTATCCAGAAACATGAGTAAAGGTGTAAATACGCTTTGGCTTGTTATTGCCACTTGTTTATTGCTATGAATTTACACATTACTTACACTAAAGACAATAACCAAGAATGTAATCTTACCAACTAATCGTAATGATACCCAATAACCCCCGTGATTTTACGTGCAGTAGTGGCAGGAAGTAACTTTAATTTTCATCCTGCATCTATTCCTGTTATAGTACCAGTTAGTGCCGATACTGGGCTTATTTGCGAACAGTATAATGATAAAACACCAATTCTAATCATTTGCCAAATATTGTGTTTTTGTCATATTTGGCTACATAACAGCACTACCAATTGTGCAAATCTTCATAGCAGTGATCCACCACTGCTTAAAAAAAAGACACTATTGTATGCTGCTGCCATGTGCTGTCTAAGCCCCCGAAAAAAAAGGACAAAAATCATCTGTATTGTTTACGTCCTACGTTTAAACACTTAAAATGAGCAGGATCTCATAAAGAAAATGTCTCCAGGACCAGAGGGAAAAGCAGAAAACAGGTCTCGCCCTTCCTCAGGTCAACCTGGATATAAGGTAAACCCCTCTGTTTATTGTAGAAGGTGGTACCAAAGAGCTCTGCCATTTTCAATTAGACAGTGCTTCTGGAAGAGGTGGCAAAAATGCCATTTGGCCTCATCTATACCTTTAGTGATAATAAATGTCTGAGTGACTCTCCAAACAATGCATGACTGTACATTGCCGCCTCCTGTTTTAAAGCCATACCCGGCCAACTCTCACACAAATGTTCTTCAAACATTTCTCTGCGCCCTGTTGCGACACCGTGTTTGACTAGGATTACCCGGGACCAATAAAGCATTCATCTGAAAGGGCTGGGAGAAGTTTCACCAGGCATCTCGAGGGGTAGCTAGCGATATCAACACTTTGAAGTCACACTTTGAACAATATCCTCCTGATAGCTTCACCGCAGCTCTTTCCAACCCCCACACCTCTCCATTTACCAGCCATCTGATAGACGGCAATAAACTAATCTAAATCTCAGCTATCAGCGCATTATCACTTTGTTGTTTGACGGTAAGTGACTTGAGAGGGAAAACGATAAGGCTTTGCCAAATGCGCCAATCGAGCTCAATGAGGTGTTCCCACTGGAAAAAGTAGGTTACTATAATAATCCTATAGTCATTTTAGAAGGATACTATACAAAACCACCAGTTCCTATAGGAATATTATAGCTATACCATATGAGATTAAAAAAAACCAACATCAATCTAAACTCACCACCTGCACGTTTCTAAGGGAATATGATGGTGATTTTTTTTTTTGTTAATGTCCTTAAAATGTGTTAAATAGTTTATAAACAATCAGCTGCCACAGACTGTCAACAGTGTGATGTTGGCAGGGGTTTTAAACTTCCCGAGAGCATTTCAGGATCGGGCACATTAATTGGAATGCAAACCACAGTCCTTACAAATATAAGCATACTTGTCTTTCAAATTTGCACCAATGAAAACACCTCGAAATGCAATTTGCCTGCTTGTCTGGAAAACAAATTAAAGGATAAAAAAAAGGAGTAATTTCAACGAGCTGGTGTGAAATGTTCAGGCAGGCATCCCCCCCCCCATCCCCCAAACAAAACAAGGTTTGAGGAGCTGGAGCGTCTCGTAAAAACGTAAAAACACCTCCATTTCATTTGTCATTCTCACTGAAGGGGTTTTCTCGATATTGTTAGGCTCATCTACTGACTAAACCTACAGTAAAATACTCAATTACATACAAAGGCAACCCCTTTTTAAACCTTCAAACCTTTTTGTTTTTACATCTTTTCCAAACCTTCAACAGGTCTGCATGGCAACACTTTGAATCTCTAATCTAGTCGATTATTATCTTATCAGTTTCCCCCTTAACTACGAGATTGAATCTGAAAAGTAAAATAGCGAGATATTTAGCTTTTCTACCACTTTGGGTACTTCTGCGGCAGTCACACCGCATTATTTAGCTTATACTTCCAATGCGGTTTGGTCTAGTATCATTAAAATATTTAGTAGTAGCCTACATTGGCCATTGGAAGTGATAAACAAAAATAAACCAAACCTGGCAGCTTTACTTTCCACGGCGAAGGTGGAAAGGTACATAGCTTACTTCTAGGTACGTGTAGCCGTGCATGCTGGAGCTAAAGGTTTGACAAAGGCTTAAAAAAAAAGTTTCAAGATTTATAAACGTTACCCTGTTGTAAAAAAAAAAAAAAAGTATTCAGTTGCCGCGGATTTGCCTATCGCACGGTGAGTAGTAACATGCATCTTACCAGAGGGGAAGAGTGAGAGAAACACCGCGATGATTTTGCACACTTCAAGCGCCGAGGGTCTTGCTCTTTTCCCCATAACCATCCATCCAGCTCGGGGTCGCACTTCGCTCCTCTCCCTGGTCAAACCGGATTAAGGAAGGACAGAGAAGAGTTAGGGGCCAGCAGCTGTTAATGTGAAACACGGAGTCCTCCTCGGAGGGAAAACAGTACAGAACAGTCCAGTGAGAGGTCCGGGTCCCGGTGAAGCCGCTCCTGTCCTCTCATCCCTACTTGGTATGAAGTTGCGCTGTTGTTTTGCCCTCTTCGGTATGAGACTAACTCAATACAACCGAGCTACAATGCTGAGCAAACAGCAAAAGCAAGGCAATCGATCTTCCTTTTAGGGAGTGTCAAGAAGGTGCAGCCTATAGGCCTGCTAAACAGACTGAACCAATCAGGGACGGCTGTTCTGCCCTTAAACCCCCCTTCTCAGTTTCAAATTACATCTCAATGTGCAGACTTGTTCGACGGCGGAGTCTTTTCGACCCACAAAGTGGTTGTCCACAACGCCGAGGAAGAAAATGTTTGATTTGCTGCTAAGATCATAACTTCACTGCGGGGAAGCTTAGAAAGGAAAACACTGTGCACCTTCCACTGAGCAGCGTGTGTCCATTACTCAGACTAACAGAGGAATAATATCACCTATAGAGACAAACTGACCAGCTATACACTGCTGCAAAGAATAAACTAAGATTATACTGTTGAAGAAAACAACCAGTAGAAGCAAAAAGCATTTTTATTCTCAGAAAAGTATTAATTTAGGATTTCCTCCCTTAAAAGACTCTATCTTGATGTAACTTAAAACAGTTCTATACTACTTACTATACAAATGTATGCCATAAAGATTTATGTCAGCCTAAAATGGTGGGTAAACTATTCCCCAAATTAAAAGGCAGGTTTACCCTCCACTATGTAACCTAGTAGTGTAGCAGAAGAGCAGACTATGATCCTGTCTTCTAAAAGATATAATCCCACCTAGCTTCACTCCTTTTCTCTTTGAATTGTACAAATGAAATATTGCTGATGTATTTTTATTGTCATTTAAACCAAAATATGACTAGACTGATGGCTGCATACACTGATTGAGCCTGACTGTATTTTTCCAGAGTGCGGTGAATGTCTTTGTGATTGCTGTCCCTCTTATGGATGATGGATATGTTCAAGTATAATGAGGTCTGAGCCTACACATGTTTTCAACAGGGGTGGCCCTATAGAGACTGGTTTCTAGATATAATACAGCAATTCACATCTGAAATTAATGACTTCAGCTGAAAGGGTTGGCCGCTTGGTAATATAATTTGATGAATTGTGGGAAATTTTGGGGTATTAGGAACTAGAATATCGACATAGAAGTAGACCCAGAAAGAAATTTGTCCAGACACAGATATCATCAAATATGTCTCACTGCATGTTGAGTCTCATGTTTCCATGGATTGTTGGTCAGAAAAAGCTCAGGATGAGTGTCAGCCATCTTTACTTTCACATCAAATTGGAAAATATATGGTGCAGAAATACACTGGACATCTTCACCTTCACTGTCACCTGTTGCACCAGTGACTTTTCACACAAAGGTACAATGTGTTTGCATATTGTTTACTCTCAAGATGCAAATATAGATCCATCTTATTTATCATTTCACAATATGAACTTGCCCTGTTCTGAATTAGAAATAGCAGGTTATTCTGATCAGAAAGCCTATGATATTATCACTTGGACTAATCTGAATCCTCACCTTTATAGCCCACCAACATTAAATTAATGACCTTTTCTGACCAATAGCCTATTCTAATCAAGTGTTTTCTATTAACTATGTCAATTTTGGATGATAGCATGAGTGATTGATTGATCAAAAGATTGGTTGATTGTGACTGCTTTTTGTTTTTGGTGTTTTACAGATACCAGTTCTTTAAGTCAGCATTAACTGATAAGGCAAACATATATGATCAGGAAATGTAACAAAGAAAAACAACGGTCTTCAACAAAGGAAGGGAAACATCATCAGACCATGTGCTCCACAGGCTATAACAGGTAGAAGCAGCATCACACAACACCAAACATCTCCATAAATCCAGTGGGAATATTGCAGGATTTTGTCAATCACATTTTATGCTGTGGGGTTTCAAATCAATGACATCACCTGTCAAGCCTGTTGTTTAAAGTAGGGCTATACATTATAATAAGCACAGTAGGCTATCGACATTAGAATACATTTTGATGTAATGCAAGCTAGTAGCTGGACATTAGGCCTACTTTTCCTTTATGAAGTGTTACAATTGTATACAGTACATTATCTCTGTATCTGTCTTGACAGTCTGGGAGGATTCATCCTCTTTTCCAACAGATGGCGCTTGTTATGAGCTCTAATATGAAACCTCAAATCATGACACAAACGCACATGGCATTAGTGGGCATTCAGGACAAGTAAACCTGTCATTAAATTTGCGCGTTGCGGACAGGTCTGCTAACCTAATTGCTGCTGTTATGCAATTAGGATGTAAAAGGTGCAAATCAGCAGGCGGGTGGATCCAGGCGCATTTTGCCCTGTCACTGCACTGACACTGTTTCCATTTCAAATCAAAGTAGCCTCAACAATTAGTGAGGCGGTTCTGGTTTGTCTCCAGTAGCTCTAATGAATGATGACAATATGATAAATAAAAACCCGAATTACATGTCGAGCTAAATGACATGAATCTGTAGCCTATATATCAATAGGCTGTCCTTCATATCGGTATTTTGAATGCATCTCATGTCATATCCTTTGAAAACCTGATAAGTCATCTGACGATTTAGGTATTCAACTGGAATATATCAGATTCACAGGTTTTCTACCAGTTTATGCAGCCTTGTCTGACACCAACAAATAGATTAAGTTGGATTCTTTATTTCGCAGGGAACATGACCTGTAGTCGCCTATAGAAACCACCCGGACCGTACTGATGGGTGAAAAGGAGACATATGGGGCGCAGACACCAGTTTGAAAGCCCAGGGAGCAACGCGAAAACTGACAGTCACGTGCGAAAAAAATTAACGCCTCGGAACTAAACTAATGTTAGCTTTCAGATAAAACAAAAGAGTCAAGAGCAAACTAACCTTTGCGACTGCATGGGCTCTTCGCGTCTGGAGTCCTGCAGGAACCAGAGGACAGCGAACAGGAGCGAGAGGAAGCGGACTCCTAAATCTCCCCAAAACACAGTAATCCAAAACAAAACGCACTCATTGTTTTCCTGAGTGTAAAACGTGTCAATCTATACATGGTGTCCGCCGAGGGTCTCAAAGTAGCCTGGTTATAGTCTGCAGTGAAATGAAAGTGATTTCTTTTTTTAGTTCATATCCATTTACAGCCTGTCTACCCCTCTCTACCCGGTGGAGTCAGATCTTTCCAGCCATTGCTCAACTCATTTGACTATTCAGTCGATCGCAAAGAGGAAAACATAGATTAAGTCCAGTAATTGCTCTCATCCAGGCGTTTATTCCGGCTCTCCAAATTGTTGGTTGTGGTCGACGTCGGGAGAAAAAGCCCGCAGGGCAAAGCTGCTGCTGCTGCTGCTGCTGCGTACGGCCCGATCCCTTGTCTGGATGTTGTGAAATGGCTAGTTAGAAAGTGTGAGAGAGACAATGATCGGCTCTGCATGACGCCTCCGAGACCCCAAATCTTTCCTGGAACCCCATTTTCAACCCATTTTGAAACTGCTCAACGCGCTTTGGGGTGGAGGGGAGGCTCCTCAAATTAGGTTTACCACTGCCTCAACTGCACTGCAAAACATAACCCATTTCAACAAGTTATTTAAGACACTATTGACTCATACAATCTTATTTTTCTTAACACAAGTGAAAGGAAATCTGTTTTCTTTTTTCTTGAAGCAAGCTCATTTTCTTAATTGGCCTTAATTCTGCATTGTTTCAAGATACTGACACTTGTTTCTACAGGATTTCAGTCAAATGAAACAGCATTGGATACAAGTGGAATTATCTCACCCCACTGTTCCAAGAGAAATAAGATTGAATTGAATAGGAACTGAATTTGAGACTAAATGACTTGTTATTGACTTGACATGCTAGTCCTATAAAAGATTCAACTCAATACTCCTCCATGTTCACACTGCTGTACAATTTTGTGACGCTGATTGCCAGCAAGCCGGGCTCGTGTAAGACCCATTACACACTTGAAATAACCTTTATCCATCATCTCAGCAAATCATTGGTTGGAAAAAAGACAAATCCATAATAATTATGATTAAATGGAGGATCAGATGGGCAAACATTTTGCAGAGGGAGGAGGGGGAATACTCAAAGGCAGAGAGGGCTGCATGGAGGCTGCACCTGTGTTTTAGGATCAGGCTGCAGGAAAACACCACCCCCTCCAGCTTAAGCTACATGGACAGCCTCAACTCCTTACAGCAGAATTGGCTCTCACTGCTCCAGTTTCCCTCTGATCAGGAAAATCCATCACACAGGAGAATGCGGAGACAAATCTCACTGAGGCAGTGTAGGACGGCCGATTAAACTGCTGCATTTTCTTACCGCTGCGCTTCTAATTAACACCGTGATCCAGCAGAGATGCAGGGAAAAGAGGCAGTTAACACACTCTGTAATGAGCCTGTGTGTTCACCTGCTATTAAAAGCTGGTGCATTGATGGGTTTTAGACAGTTTAAAACATGGAGACGTGTCAGAATGGAGTAGCTGTTATTTTACATAGCTACTGTCACATTTCACCGTCCTTTTGTCTATCCAGCAAGAACCTGACCCTTGTAATACACTCATTTACTGTCTCAGCCCAGACCTTCCCTCCACAGATGGCCATTGAGAAGCAGCATATTTTACATTGATGTAACAGAAACACATGAAAGGCCGACACCCCAGTGTGAGAAGAATGGTTTTTAGAGGTGCCGGATGCTGGCCCCATCTCAAACACAGCTGGTGATCATGTTGCCTAGCTGAAGTAATATGGTAAGTTAACACATCGGGTGTAGCAGCATTTAGCCGGCTCCGCTTTACATATCAGTGGACTGCTAACACGCTTTGATTTTCGATGATGGGGCAGAGACGCGGTTTTCATTTTACAGAACAAATCAACAACAATCGGCCATTTAACTATTATTGCCCCAAATGAAAGGAGCAATCAGTAATAATGCTCCCCTTGGGCTGCTGTGATTTCTTCTAAATCTTACCTTCACTACTGAATTCTGACACCAGGGATTTCATTAAGTATGATTCGGCCCATTATATCAAATCTGGTAAACACAGGCTGCCATAAAGCCTCGGCAAATAAAACAGAAACTGGAGATGGAAATGGGATGCTGAGAAGAAATCTGGCAGAGAGCAGAATATTCCACTATGATAGCCGTGTAAAATAGATCACAAGCCCTTGATACTGGCAGGAACATTTATTTTTCAATTTCTTGATAGAGAAAGAATGGTGTCCAAAAAAAAGACTTACTGATTTACTGTATGAGCTCATGATAGCACAATGAATTCCACTTAAGACGAACTTTGCCGACACACAGGATTATAGGAAATTGCTGCAAGGATTCTGCAATGATTTATTATACCAAAGAAGTTTGTTGCAGATCGCAATTGCAGAACAATCCTCCAGGTCTTGCCACATTATCTGGTTAGTTGGATTGCCTCAGATCATCACATGCTATACTTCCCCACTGTAAGATCAGAAGTTCAATGGCGATGATTAGACACATTTTTGTTAAGAGGCAATAGTGATTTCAGCTGACCATCTTCTTATTAGCTTCTGTTCCCATTGTTTACATTCTCAGCCATTGCTTTGCTTTTGCTTTGAGGGCATTCAAGGTTTGTGTGCAAGGAAAAGAAAATTATGTTATTGGAAAACTTGAGGTGAAATCTTCCATCTCGAACGACATCAGTGAGGTCAGCAACTTGTCATATATTGTGAGTGCATGATACTATGAAGGACTGCGTGCCTATTGTGTGAGAACCTGGTCAGAGACTGTAGTATAGCTGAGTAACAGTCAGACATGGATTAGTAAACATCATATGTTGCTGCTGACCTTCCCACCGCTGCCTTCTGAACTCCCCCAGCATAACAATTAGCTTGTCACAGTGAGTTGTGCCTGTTTTTTCGGAGGTGTCACGCAGCATTTTGCCGACACACTTCAGAAAGATTTGACAGGGCCGCTTGAGATACACACACCTCCTCCTGTGATCATTGTGTCGGCTGAAATAAATATGTTAATTTATCTCACACCGTTTAAAAAGATTATCCCTCCTCGTGTGGACTCGATGAAAAATTCATAAACTTAATCTACAACAACAGGTGATTACAATTGCATTTACAAAAGCTAAATTTATTCTCCTCGCAAATACAGAGAGAACAATACTGTTTATTCATCTCTTTAAAGGGACAATTCAAGTTTTTAAGACGCCTGTCTGATTCATCATGAAGTGTTTGTGCTTGTAGTTATTTTTGGCTTTTGAGATTTTTGCAGAAGTGAATTGCTTTTATTAGCTATGCAAGTGCAAGTCAAGAAGGCAAAACTAAATTTCATGACTGTTTCACAACAGAGTTTACTACATACTGTGGAAGGGTTCAAATGTGATTTTTCAAAGAGAGGGTTCTGCTCTGTTGACTTAAAACACGACTGCTAATAACTGTTAACAAATGCTAATAACTCCTAACTGCTTCTAGTAACAATGGTGCTAATGCTTTTTTGGCTGGTTCATGACTTGGATAAATCAGACAGGCTTCTTACACACCTGAGATATTCCTTCAACCTCCATACACCATAAACCCTGACCTCAGTAAGGAGTAATCTCTAATGATCTCTATGCAAAATTATTCTGTTGTGGTCACTGGTTTCTGTTCCCCCAAAATCACATGTGAGGTTCTTGTGAGGCAAAAAGAAAAAGAAAAAGAAAGTTGAGAGTGTTAGCTTTAGATCCATAGGTAAGATCAGAAATTATAATGACCACTAACAAATATTCAAGGAGATTCAAGGAGTCACTGTGATCACCTTAGTGTAGATGTGGACATTCTAATTCTTGGTGGTGTCCCTCTATTTGGAGTATTGGTATTGCTGCACACTAAGACGGGGTATTTTGAATAAAAAAATTCTAGATTTGGTGCAGCAGGTATGCTTTAAGTGCAACAGTGTTAAAATGGAAGTTTTATTACTGCTTAAGGCTTCTCTTTTCCAAGACAAGGACAGTTGACCGACACAAATCCCTCGGTATTCAGCGAACACACAGACCGACTAAGATGTATGTTCTGTGCGCATGATTGGCATTTAAAAAGAGGGGAGGGCACATCCGACATCACTGTCATTGGCATTAAGATGTGTGTGTGAATTCAAAAAAATCTATTAACTGTGTGGGCCGGGCACTGTGTGGAATTACTGCCATAGCCAGTAGCCTAACAATGTGAATGCAGGAAGCTTGCAAATTGGCCTCTGCTTGCGCACAGGGGAATGGGCTTGAATGTGTAAACCCTCATTACAGAATCTACTTTCTCATTTTAGGCAGGAGAGGTGAGTGTTTTTTTTTCAAAAGCCACACTGCGATCCAGTGAGAATTATGCGCACTGTTTAATTCTAGACATGGACCATACTAGACAGCGTGTGTATAGACTGCAAGAATAATTAGCTCCGCCGCTAAACAGGAACGATCAGAATGAATGACACAACATATCAAGCCAAATTACCGAGAAGAACATTAGTGAATGAATGAACTGTTTTAGACCATGAATGATCATCAGCATTTTGCACCTGACAGGAACACTGTAATTCTATGAGACGTGTTGGTGAGCAGCCATGCTTCCATTAGCATGCAAGATCCTATAAATGTGCACTGGAAAACTGAGGCTTATCTCAATAACACAGCTGCCTTTTTAATTTCCTGCTGCTAAAGTTTCTCACAAAAAGACAATCTAAATATTCAGTGTATGAATATAAAATTAGATGAGGTTTTACTTTGCACTGTGTGAAATGCCTGCGCAGCAATTTAATAATTTCTAGTAATTCACAACAGAACAGTCTCAGAAATAATGAACAATATTGGCATTATGCTCATCTTTGTCTCTATTGTCGTGGAAACGGTCATTAATAATATTAAAGAGTCCGCACACCGCTTGGCTCCCATCAGTGCTATTTATTGCACCGATGAAAGTGACGTTTCAGACTAGAAGCTCTTCATCTGACTTGAACGAGACCGTAGGAACAGTCATCGCCATTTTTTGTTTTGCATTTTACACAAGAGAAACAGGTGTAAGAGACTACATCATTTTGAACAACGTTAATAATTCTCAGTAAATTAGTTGTGAAATCAGCAATTATCAACAGACTCCTTGAATTATTATTATCATATCGAGGCTAACAGCGATCCAGTTCTTTATTGGGAAACCCATCAGATGTTGCAGTGAGACAGAGAGTGCTTACTAACTGTATTACCAACAGTCTTTTCAGTATGTGTGCAGCTCAAACCATTGTATTTCTCAATATGCTAAAACTGTCTACAACACAAGAAAAGTCCCTTTGCCTTTGAATAGCTTCCTATCAGAACCATTATTTCCGCTGGTGTCTAAACTCTGCTCATCCATCCTTGACTAATGTAAATGCAGAATCTCAGCTGAACAATTTGTATTATTTGCATTTAAAGGTGAATGCTACCAGTGTCTGGGGCTTTGGCATTGGGAAAATAAGCAGCCAGTCTGAATTCTTTCTCCCTTTTATGTCTTTGCTTCTTCTGCCTGGCTGTTGAACTTTACTAGTGTCCTGTAGTGTCGTCCTGTATGCACAGCTGCAGGGGCTGCGTCCTGCCCTTCCTTTTGTCCCATCTTGTCACAATAGCTGCAGCAAAAAGCTCAAGTTATTGCAGCTGCAAGCGAATTATCAGCAGCCCAAAATCACTTCGCAGCTTTCGTGCTCCGGCGATAGTGGGAAACATGGTTTAAGGCTGTTTGTGTAATCAGGCTGAATCCTCAAGCAGCACGGCCATCTTTTATCGCATTAACAAGGTAAAAGTACACCGTTTTTCTAGCATTTTTTTTGCTGTTGCCTATAAGAAACTTACTTGGCTTTTATCATATGAAGCAACCCACACAGCGCTTGGAAAAAACATCACAAGACTGAGACACCAAATAGACCAGCCAGTAGACTTTTCGCACTATTGCTATTTTAATGGATCACCTGATTAATCTTCAATTTGGCCCCTCTCTGGGAGAGGTAACAGCTACTTGGACTACATATTAGCTTTCAAATTCCTCAGTTAACCATATCCTTACAATTTAGAAGGAATAGTTTACTAAAATAATCAAGATAGCTGTAAACAAATCCCACAACTCTCTCTGTTTCATATTTTAATACAGTTATTCCTTTCAAATTGTCATTATTTTGAACAGATATGATCATTATTGGATGTACAAATATGGACCCATTCCTACGGATTTATCTCTGCATGCTAGATTTCATATGCAATATAGATTTGAGCTCATTTCTGAGCCTTTAAACCAATATCATGGGTCAATTGCTTGATAAAAGTTTAGAGCATTCTATCCAGCAGTATAATTTTATCCTCAGTCAATGGAGGGAAATTAATTTGCAATTCTAAGGCCTTGAAATAAGATAATTTCCATGCTGAAATATTTATAGTCTCCTTAAAACTGTTGAAGTGTGGAATGCTGTGGTGGCTGAAAGAACAGATTAATTTGAAACTCATTAAGATGTATGGTATCTCTTCAACGGGCCAAAGAGGAGCTGTTTCCCATTAGATGCTCCCAAACATTTGGAAATACTTCTAGTATTGTATCTACAACAGCGGTGCCACGGCACTATATGTGATACATGCTCATATCCCTCTGCAGCCATGTAGTCCACTCCATCTCTATAAAGTGTGCTGTGGTTCATTAATGAGCCGTGGAAATGTCAACGCTCGGGGTTCAGATTAATTAAACAGCCCACAGACGTCTAATTACAGGAAAATGACTTACAGATATCCCCAACCCTCTGAGACAATAGACCTCTCCTCTGGGCTAAATGATGCTGTTATTGATCGTTATAAGTAAAATGATACTGTAATTTCTCTATCTCGGCTATATTGCAATGGAACCCAATTAATTGAATCAGACCCTGAAAAGGAAAAAAAAAGAAGTGGTGCTGAACAAGCTATAAAGGTTTGATTTGTTATGTAGATGTCTTTGCTCGGGGATTATAGTTAATATGCAATGAGGTTAATTAAAAGTAAATTGAGTGGGTGTGGAGCCTGCTGTCACAGTTCTGCAGTCTGGACCTGCCCTAGCAGAGGGAGAGGAGATGAGGTCTGGTGTTTGGTCAGGTGCTGAGCAGTGGATTGATGATGGAGGCTGTTGATGTTTAACTGACGGCTCTTTGTGGCGCAGAGGCAGCACCTCACACAGTGTGGCTCTCTGAAAAGTTGTGAAACAGGAGGAGACTCAAGCTCCAAAAAATCCCAATGCCAGAGCCAAAATAACATCAATGAGTCATAGTTGCCTTTAGGCTACGCTGACTTTATCTCCTCTGTCTCAACATGCAGGCTGGTCCTCTCACCAGGAACTTTAATTAAAGCTAGTGTAGGAGTCGCCACATATTTAGCCTCATCATACTGTGTCTCACTGTACAACAAAAAATAGAAGAGAAATGTCTGTTGTCTTCCATTCCCCTCACTCCCCTAAATTATACAGAGATATATATAAACAATATATAGCTCTAGTTATGTGTCGAGATTTATACTTGACTGGTAGAAAGCATTTATTCAGATAAGGTGCCACCGCTGTGTTATGCAGCAGGAATTACATTAGCAAAAGTTTTCCTGCATTGCCCTGCAGTGTGACAGTTAAGTTACATTTTATCTGGGTAAAATGTGAAAGTGAATGGTGAGATGAAAAAAAGTTTTCAAGAGTAGGCTAATATAGGGAAAGTCTGGTACAGTCTGTATGTCTCTACTTGCCCATGTATTATCTACATTTCCTCATTTGCCAATCAAAGCAAACTGAAAAAGAGAGATACCTTTGGTCGATAAAAATTCTTTAATATGACAAACCACACAGACAAAATAGGTTACTTCTTTTGAAAGAAACATTGTGCATAGCTATCATGCGTCCTGCTTTCAACATGTTGTCTTTTCTGTACAGAATAGCAGTCTATAAACACCAACACTCTCAGTGAATGTAACACTATTCTTGTCAATGTAACTGTCAGGGCATGTACTGTAAATCACCTACACTTTTGGCTGCAAAAAGAACCAAACATAGAGCAATCTCAATGGATAGCATTTCAGTGCTCAGAGAATTCAGTGGTTAAAAGGAGCACTAAGCCCAGCACTAAGGACAGATACTACAGGGGGAAATATGTTAATGTGCTGCTCTTAAACAGCATGCACCTTTTTTGACCTGTGCAACCAGTGGTTTGCTCCGGAGACTGCCCATCTGCTACACGGCAAGCTGAGATAGCTAAGATGGCTGCCAAATTAGATTGAGGGTAGAAAAAGAGAAGGCTTAGGCCAAAAAGGCATGTAGATACAGTACTTGAGAATATCCATGACAGACACCTATGATATCCCTGGACCCGCACCATCGACACAATCTGAATGAGTAGAGGCCTCTCGTTGAAGAAGTACAACCACTTCAAATGGTGTTAATGTCACTAGTAGGGAAAACTTTTGCAATTATACTGTTCTTGTTTCAAGAGCCAAGTGCACAGATTCCAAAGTTCCAACCAAGGAAACAAAATTTCCCCTCAAACCTTAGTTGACAGATCTTTGCTAGTGGGAGAGCCCAAGGCTCCCTGTGTATGAGCTGTGTCGCTGCCTCTTGTGAGTCTGCTAGAGGAACCAAGCCATCCACTTAGCACATGGTTATTATGCCCAGTCCTCTGATAGGAGCTAGAGCTGCCTCTTCACCTTTAGTGGAGGTGTGAGGAGCCAGAGAGAGGCTGAACAGTGGCACTTTGTACTTGTAAGCTGCACATTTGAAGGCAAACCTGAGGTATTTTCTGTGTTACAGCTGAATAGGAATGTGAAAACAAGGTCTTCTACGTTTATGAATGTAACCAAATAAAATGTCCCTGGGAGTCAGAGGCAAGACTGGGGAGGTAAAACTGCATTTATAGTCTCTATGTAAAACAGGTCGCAGACCAAGGTTTGTGGGAGATAATGTTGGAGTCCTTTGCTGAGGGGACTGATGGTTCCCATTGGGCCTCAGGTGTCCACTGTGCGTGTCCGGCCCTTACTAGAAGAAGCCCAGGAGCTAACCAGTGGTCCTTGTTGTCCCTTGGGCAAAGCAGCACTTGGCCCAAATACAGGCAGTACTCTCTTGGGCTGTAATCCCAGGACAGGTTGAGGCAGATGAGCTACTACCATGACAGAACTGAGCCTCTTGACAGCAGGGAGGTGAGACGCCAGAATGGCTCCTGGATTGGTTGACAGAGACAGACTGCACTCTTGTGAGGGAGGAAGATACAAATGGCCTTCCTGTTTCCTCTGGATGTCAAACCACACCTGGACGGACTCATGGGCCAGTCCAAATAACTTGGTTCCTCAGCCTTATAGAGGAAGTCATTGTGCTGGTGTCTTGGAGCTCACACAGGGTCAGCCAAAGGTAGTGTTGTCTCCACACATCATCACATCTCCTTGCCCAAATAAATGGCTGCCACTGTTGAGAAGCTCAGGATGATGTCAGCAGTCCCCACACACCTCATCCAGGGACTGACTGTCCAATATCTACCAATATCTCTGAAGCATGGTGGTTTTGCTCAGGGCCAACATCAGTCCAGGGGAGAGGTTGAAACCATAACACACACACACATTGACTTGTCTAGTCTTGGTCTTGTGAGGCAACATGATTTGCTCCTGAAAAGATCACTTAAGCACCAAGACTCAACAGCAACAGAAGCAGGACTTACTTTGGAGCTGTGGAGCAATCGAAGTGCAATGGGGTCTGTAGGCGAGGTGAAGTGCACAAGAACTTAAGGAAATAAGCTCATGTACATCACATCCGGGGAAAGGGCAGGTCATACATCTGATGTACGTGTGATGTCAAGACTTCAGGGTGTGCCAGCGCAAATTCATTGCATTGAATACAACTGTGTTGCAACGGGTGAACAGAATGAAAGGGAACTATAGTTCTCACATTCATCTGCAGCGGAAAATCTAGCAAAAGGGAACAAGCCTTTTCATAAAGTAAAATGACTCCTTTGTCTCAGCACAGAGGATGCACAGTGTTTTGGGTGACTTTTCCAGATGGCTGACACATGTTCATTTGCTTTCCTGCTGCTATCAGTCTCTTTTTCACAGTAAGGTGATCTGCACTAGTGATCCCAGCTGTATCTTTGCAGCAAATTCCACAGTATCAGCAGTCAAGCACTCAACATCTCTCGTCCAAGACCCAACTTTACCCCATTTGGCAAAACGCTACCTGTTCCCATTCCACACCCCACACACAGAAGAAAGAAACAGAGCCCAGACCAGATGAATATGTGGACGAATGAGGACAAAAAACAATCAAGAAGATAATGAGAGAGAATATGCAAAGCCACATTCTGACATTTTTTCAGAATATCATATTTGCATATTTTTCTATAGTATCTTTGAATATACTTTAGTGCGACTTTAGCATGTGTGTGTGTGTGTGTGACTGTGTCTGTGAGTGTACATGCACATTGCATTTGCACATGTGTTTGCAGCTGTATTTGTGACAAAGTGGTATTATTGTGAATTTGAGTGCGTGCAGCACTGAAAATAAATCAGTCAGTACAGCCTACGTAGAGGAAATTTGAAATCACATTGCCATTTTAGATAAGAAACTCAATTTCTGTTAGATCCCAGAGCCAAGAATTCTGCCGCTCGGAACCCAGAGAATCTGCCCATACTTGTCTTCTGTAGCATTTTTATCAGTATTGATTGAAGGTGTCGGCTGTTTTTCCAACTTGATTTAAAGCTGTAGTGGAAAGTCTGTGAGAGAGCTGTTCAACAATGGAGCCTCAAATTTTTCAGCAGCATTGCATGTCTCTCCTGTGCATGAAAGACCCTCATGCAGTTGTCAAAATCTTCACCACTGACCAATATATCAGCTATATACCAACATACATCTAACAAGATTATATTAAGCACCCATCGCCCTCGCTTGTATTGTTCAAATCTTAAAAAAACATACTGTCTGTGAGGAATATAGTAGCTTGCTTGGCACTCTCTTCCTCTTGTTAGATCTCGCTCCGTCTCTCAGAATCTGTCTGTCTCTCTCGAGCATGTGCACACATACAAAGACGCATACCTTTCCCACAATATTTTTCTATTCATTTACCCAAGTCCTTCTCTTTGCACCTGCAAATCTTCTGACACAATGCAGCGGGCTGACAAAGAACTGAAGCCCTGGTTTCGCCGAGGCAACTGTCAGCCAGTGTAGTTTTTACACAATGGAGGGAAGAAAACATTCTTTTAAGGCATCCAATTGGAACCACAGAGGCAAGCAGCACAAATAAAGCCAGGCAGGGAAGAGTGAGATGGATAGAGAAAGCATGGAGGGTGTATAAAAAGGGAGCTGGGGGATCCAGAGATGGGCATAGACAGGCCCCACTAAAATCTACAGCGCTACTGACGTCCATGCAGCTGTATTCGCGCTTTTATCAACAAAACTGAAAGCAAAGCAAATACTTGGGAGAGAAAGGTTTATTTGGCGTAGACATTAAAAATCATCCATTATATTGACAGCCATGCATGCACTAACAACAGTCTTATTCTTGCTTAATCAGTGGTTTCATGCCATGATTCAACTCTTTTTTTCACTCAAGTTCTTTCACTCAAGCTTCCCTTGCTAGTACACATCAGAGGTTGGATATGAGATCAAGAAAGAGCATATTCATCTTCCATAACACTGTGAAAACAATTGAAAACAGCTTACTTAATGAATAATGATAAAACACATTTGACAAATGAAGCAATGAAAGCAAAAAAAACACTACAATCACTTCTCTCAAATATGGAGATATGGCAAAGATGGAGACTCAAATTAAAAAAATCAAAAGAATATTGAATCTTGGATAAAGGGGCTTACACTTTAACCCTTTTCTATATTGCTAACTACCCAATATGCTCCCTGAAACTGGAGGGAAGGCCATTAATCCTTTCCAGCTGCTTCTAGTCCAGCTCTCTGAACCTCTGGGTTGTGACAAAAGTGTTTAGCGCTGATTAGACTCGATGGCTCGCACTGTTCTCCGGTCGGAAAACAGCGAGAAACACCTGGACGTCCTCCGTCCTGCGCTGTGAGCTCAGTGATAAAATCCTTAACTTGTTAAACTACTTCATGACAAAGGCAATTATTTTCAGATAGGCTTATTTGTTTTGCTAATGACACCGAGGATTATCAGTTTAACCATTTTGGTTCATGGCGACTTGCTAATTGCATGGTAGTTTGGTTTCACTTTTTAGTTGACTGTTGCTGACAGTTTAAGATCTCACTTTCATAGCTCCAGGTGGGACAATCTAGGTTTCTGTGTCCTAATCTCAGGAATTTACAAACCATTTAATCGATGCGTGGAAATGTGAGAGTATGTGAGAAAACGGAAGTAGCAATTTGAGTGTGTGTCTCTTTGTGGCTGCAGCGTATCTGCTCCCTTAATCCTTGACACAAAACCTGGATGAGCAGCACCTTTGTGTGTGTCAGAACGGCAGACTTAAGGAGCAGGCCGGGGCATGCACAGCTCTCTGCACAGGAGCAACACTGTGGCAGGCATGGAAACTTCGCTTACACTGAGAACGTCTATGACAATATGGAGGAATAATGCTGGTAGGGATGAGCATGCACACACACACACACACACACACTAACACCACAGTATAGCGGACATAGTGGAGTGAGTAATCCACTAAGTGACTTTGAATTGACATGAAACACTTCTATCTTATGCTTATCCCTCGCCAAATGCATGCAATATATTCCGTATTATGATTCCCTTTGTTCATGTGCTGTTCAGGTTTCTCCCAAAACAGAATAACATGTTACTGAAGCAGTTATCTCGCAGGTGTCTGCTGACTTAGTCTGACCTCTGATCCCAAATGTCTCTCAGATTTGCAGTTCATTACACACACTGAACTTGGAGGGAATGTATGGGCCGGGAGAGAGAAGAGAGAAAAAGAGAGGATTTGTTGTAAGTTGTTACAGCTGGTTGATATCCCCATTCATGTGTGAAATGGCAGGTGAAGGGAGGGTGAAAATTGCTATGAGTTTGGGAAAATATCATAAATTTGGTCTGGGCTCCTGGCAAGTTATGGATAGAGAGCCGCTCCGAAGTGTCAGGGAGCATTTGGTTAGATACAGTATATTTTTGTTGAGTGTCAGTATGTGTGTATGTGTGTATGAAGGGTGTGTGTGATACAATATGTTGAGTGGCAAGCGGTTAACTGTTTGTAGAAGCAAACAAACCCCCTGGAAAAAGCTTTTTTCTTTGTGTTTGTGTGTGTGTGTGTGCGTGTATGTATGCATGTCAGTCTTGCATTGTTGCACCCGGGGGTGTCTGCTTGCACTTCCTGGAAACTATGAAGAATCTAGAGCAGTTCCTACAGTGACCCAAAAGCATTAATACAGTGGATGTCAGGCCATAGAAAAACGTTTAGGGCTCGACTGCTCATCTACAGGAGCGGCGTATTGTCTAGTATTTCAAGCGACGTGACAGCGCTTTTCCAATGAAAAACAGACTCGGTTCACCCACACACAGGAAAACCACTCTAATACATACATCATCTCATATTTAGAGGCAAGGAGGGTGAGGCAGATAAGATGCTGAGAAATGTATAAATCTTAAGGCAAGAACACTGGATGCAAACATATAAAGGTGCAGTCACTCACTCATATAAAGGTGCAGTCACTCACTCAAATTTCAGTGTAAAGACAAGGAAAACAAGGCAGATGTTGGTGCCATTCATAAAAAAAAATGTGTATTGCGAATTCAATGTGCTTAGAGTTCACAGGCACGTTTGTTTCACACAGATATTTTTATAGATCAGACTGTACGCAGATGACCAGTTTATTTTTTTCAGTATATACAGTATTTTTCCATTATTTGACACTGTACTCAGACTATAGAATACAATAGTCTTCAGAACTTTAGAGACGCTGTCAAGAGGTGGAGACTTCGACTAAACGGCGCACAAGGATGAAGACAAACTGTGTAAATACAACGCTGTACTAACCTGTAATGTGTTGGCTGGAAGATAAATTTTCCTGGATTGCATTTGCTGGGAGGGTAACTTTAAAATGAAAATGGGTCAACTGGGGAAAACCACCTACCATTCATGAAATTCTATTTTCAGGTAATGTAAGACTGTTAATTATTCCTATTTTTGCGTTATGCTGCTGTCAAGCATTATACATTTAGCCAGTGCCATTTTCATTAATACTGTCATGTTTCTCTGGAGCTCCCCAAGGCAAAGTCATTTTGGCAGCCTCACGTTTGGATCAGGCCAACCACCTGTCAGCTTATTTCTGCACATGGCCTCTTCTGTCAAACACTCCCTCAAATTCCTCTCTCTGCCCCACACAACACCTGTGACTGGCTATTCTATTGCCATCACAGCTGCCATGCTCACACTCAGCATTAATTAAAGTGATAGCCCAAAATACATTGTTTGTGTCTTCAGCTTTGTGTTTTTCCAGCCTTGCTTATTTCAGCAGGAATGCAGATTTATGAGGAAACCAAAACTGATCAGCATATCATCCGATGCTCGTATCCTTAGGTGCACATTGGGCTCCAGTAAATGACTTTACAGCATACAGTATATTCTCCATGCACAGGATTATTTGGAAGTTTATTCATAAAATATGTATGTATATGTAGATCTATGTCATTTTTGGATGGTAAAAAGAATTAATCATTTCACATACTTTCCTTTTGGAGCTTACATTGCAAAATGCTGAAGCTCCAATGGTATAGACACAAATCAACCACAGCTGATTTAAATGAGACACAAATGTACGGCAACCCCGCGCAATTGGATTTGTGTCAACTTCATCTCCGGAGACGTTTGTTCCCAGAAAGCCATGATATTCAGCGCTATGAGACAACATCAGTTACAACACATTGATCCAATCCATCCAGGCACTAGAGGCTCCTTTGGAGGTAAACACAGCCCATTATTTTGTTGGTCGATATTGATATCGTTTGCTACTTGAGATAATCTCACATTTCTGGTAAATGCCAAGACAAAACCAGGCAGGCAGAGATATAAAGGTTAAAGTATATTTGTCAAAACATTAATTAACAGTGACTGAGGATTGATGATAATTAAAAAAAAACTCTTAATTAAAGAGTATTAAACAATTTTACAGTGAATAAAAACGTAACTCCTTTTCAACATCAGTAATGTTAAATGTACCTATGTGATTGATTCAGTCTCTTTGAACACAGTCTCTTTGAAAGCTTATAGCTGCCATCACTGAATAAAGGATGAAGCGTAAAGGGTATCATTGGAAGGATCTGTTTAAATCTGGGTGCAGAACAAAGATGAGCAGACGCCAGCAAGAGGAAAAAGACAGAGGAATCTGGAGGCAAGTGAGCCAAGTTAGCATGTGCATTCAAAGCCAGCCTTCATGTGCTGTCCATATCTCCTCGTCAGTCCACATTCTGAATGGTCGTTAAAACAGTGATATTGGCTTTACCTCATTATGCCGCCGCAGCAGCAGCAGTGCCTCCGCAACTATCGTCCTTTGAATCATTTCATCGTGCTAATTGCTTTTTTGGAAACACAACTAGGGACCAGGAAGGAGATAACTCTTTCTGTCTTTCATATGAAGTTTTGTGGTTTTGAAGCTTAATCATCTTTTTTTTTTTAGGGAGGAAAATCTGGACTCCACTAGCAGTAAACAGAGGGATACTTATGAAAATGTGTGCGTGGAATTCATAGACAGAAAGTAAATAACAAGGTTGCAACAGCAGAGGCCGTGAAAATAAATGAAAACATTCTTTTTTTTCCCCTTTAAATCTACCGAGTGAATGAAAGAAAAATCCCATAAATGATTAAGTAACAAATTAACCCAATCACCCCAGTATGCGATGCATTATTCATGTCCATGACAGTTCAACTGGTGCTCGTAAAAGGCAATTTGATGTTGAAGTTTTAAAGGGACTTCACCATTTTGTCTATCTGTCCCCTTATATTCTGTGATTCAACTCTGACAGGGGCCGACTTTGATGTTGTAAGAATGTGCAAATGGGAGCGGAGCTGAATGAAGCGGCTGGGTATCACTGTGTGACTGCCTTTTCTTTTCATTTCTGAAAACCAGTAGCTAAGCAGAGCCTCCGCTATGGATAAAGCATCTGATCTGTGCCCTCTAACACTGTCGAGCCTTCCAAGATTCTTGCTAGATAGGACCGTTACAATTATTATATTCATATGAAAAAAACAAGAACAATGCAGGGGGGAAAGAAATTTAATGAGGCAAATCTTAAATCACAATGACACTCAATCAAATTAGCCAGTAATGAAGCCTTAGAGTTTTTTCTCCAATGGCAGCAGTGTTTTGTTCAGCTGACAGAGAACTAAGTCTGTTGCTGAAGGAGTTCCTGAAAAACGTCCGGTTTTGAAATGCCCCCATTCAGGTCATAGGAAAGGATTTTTTCCCAAGCCCAGTGTTCTCACACTTGTGCTTGCATCTCAAATAAACCTCCTATGGATTCCTAACTCCACAGAATGGCAACGGGGGAAGGGGGCTCCGGGTGGATGGAGTGGGGGGAGGGAATTGTCCGCAAAAAAGCGTTTTATAGAGATGCTGATTTCTTATTCACTGCCCCTCTGTAAGAACAGAAACCCAGTGGAATGCACATTGAAAGCTACGATTCTCATTGAGAGGCCATAATGCATCCATCGTATATGAGCTGAAAAAGAGTTCCCCGGTGGGAAAATAGTGACCCCCCGAACCCACTGAAAAGATAGCTGCTGTGCAGGGGCTCTCACTGCAGAGGTGCATTGTAGAGCGAGGGCTGCTTCTCACCTGCATAGAAAGAGAGTGAGAGCCCTCTCTGGGTGTTTACAACAAGCCCTCCTCTGCCTTTCCACTGGAGCGAAGGAATAACAACATAAGTCCTGCCCGAAACTGCGGAAATGCGCTGTTGCTAGATCGTAATCGTATCTTTCAGAGCCATTCATGAGATGAATGGACGACATATCATTCTGTATTCCCACTCATTTTGCAGATATTCTTTTTTCCTTTCATCCTTTTTGGTCTGTGGTAGATTATGATGAAGACATTATGAAGCATGAAGATCAGCATGACAAAGAGTTGTCACACCTGATAAGCATCGCAAAAACACCAACCAAACCCAAGAAGTTAGACGGAGTATACAGGCGAAGCAAATATACACACAGATAAGACTTTTCAAATGGGGCGATGTGTTGAGTGATGTGTTATGTTGATCATAAAATAGTGGGCAGCCTAGTGATTTCAAAATGCTACGCAGTGTCAAATCTAAAAAATACATTTATTTTTGCCTATTAATTAAACGTGTGCTATATTTTTTTTCTACATCCTGGAGACACACTGCAGCTCATCAGTAATGTAAATGAATATCTCAAAGATGTAAATAAGGGTCCGTTGTAATGAAACTACATCTTGGCAGCGCTCCTTGGATGTGCATTTTCTCATATTCCCTGATTTGAGGCCAGCTTTAGGCGAGGATGGTGCCACATTTGGGGGAATTAGAGATTATTCACTCTTCCAGCTGACATGACTGTTAAACAGATGTTGAAATGAAGACAGATATCCTCAGTGGAGTGAAGCCAAGAATACCAATTGGATTTACAAGCTGCTCTGATGGACGCATGACATTTGGGTTGTGTGTGTGTGTGTGTGTGTGTGTGTGTGTGTGTGAGAGAGAGAGAGAGAGAGAGAGAAAGAGCTTGTTTTTATTTACTTGTACATGCTTAACATATGAACAAAGCACCTAAACAACAGCAGACTCATCCCAGTCTAGTCTGAAGGTGCAGCCAGTGACGGCTATCATTGGCAGTTGAGCGGCGAATTTGTTTCCTGGGTGATACTGCTGTTGGTGTGAGTTGTGCATGGCGGTCGCATTAGAGATGCTCTTTATTGAAAACCTCTGAAGAACCTCTGTTCAATGGCTCCATAGTCTAGGGAACGCTTTGTAGACAGCCAAAGGTCAGGGCTTTTCTTCCGCCCCCCTCTTCTCAGACTGTGTGGTTTTGTTGCTGGGGCCATATGGTACTCTGGCACCCCGAAGACCTCCACATCGTTACTGGATAAATACATTTAATACACAAATACATTTACTTTGTTATTACTCATCAATTTAGTAAATGTACACATAATATTTAGAAAAACAATATAGCTACAGATACAGCTAAAGTTATCTATCATTATCATGTTGTCATACGGCCTGAGTGAATACTCAAGTTCAAGCGCGTTTGTCTATTTGGTTGTGCATTTGCAGCGCATGTGTTGTCAAATTGATGAAGATGTTTTCTTAATTTGCTTGTGTTTTGTCTATTTGCATGTGTTTTCTTAAGTTGCAGTGCGTTGAGCTCTCTCTCTCTCTCTGCCACCATAATTACAACCACCGCTGTCATCACTACCGATCTTTGACATCATGAGCAGCTTCCTCCTCTACCAACATTTAGGATGCACAAGGCAGTAGGAAGAATGGAGTCATTATTCTTGTTTTATTTTTTGTTGTTATTGTTGTTGTTTTTTGGCAGGAGCAAGACTAAACCAATGACCAGCGGGTAGGACTTTAAACACACAACGTAAGGGATGCAGGGATGGGATGGATCCCTCAAATCAGTGACTGAGGATTGATGATAGAACTCAGCAGTGAATACAAAATGGCCGGAGGGGTGCTGATTAATTTCAGATAACTGCACAGCTTTAATGCAATATGCTTATCACCACCCTAAATGAATACACCAACTGTTTACAAGTTGATTCGTAACATATAATATCCTGTTCAGTGAATATCTTAAGACAAGATAGAGCTAGAAAAATAGTTTGGTGTTTTGCAGTGGAATAATTTTCAATTTGGGATACCCATCATGTATTTAAGCTAGCAGACATGTGGTCATCAGTTAGCATGTAGCCAAGTGACCATATGTCGCCACCAAGCTTGTGCAACTTACTGAATGTCAGCAGTGAGTAATTTTCTTTAGAAAAGAAAATCAACAGCATTGTGGGTTTTTTTTATTCCATGGTTGACAAGTCGTATTAGCAGGATAATAAATTCCAAGGTGTGTGGTTAGCAGAAGATAATGCCAAACGCAGGGGCGAAAAATCCCCTGACGGTTATGCTTTACCCCCACGTTTTGCATTATTTTTCATATTTATTGAGTACACAATGAGCTGCTGGTCAGCATCATTGGCTTTGTGTGTGTGTGTGTGTGTGTGTGTGTGTTCTGATGCCCTCTGATCAATTTGCTGTAAGTTTCAGTTACAAAAACATTATTTTCGTTTGTAGACTGGACATAAGAAAATTCTTTATGGGGCGAGGAAACGGTGAAGTCAGAGGAATGAAGTCTGGGATAAACAGAGAGGTAAGGTTAACCGACTAGCTGTCAGTTAGCTAGCAACTAGCTAACACTAATAAAAGACAGTAATGCTGTCTTAGTACAGTATGTCAGTCAGTTTCTTAGCTAACTCACATTAAATTCAAGTATTTAACCAGAGTTGCTATGCAGGTCTGGAAAAGAGTGTAAGAAAAGTAGGAGAAAATACTGTTGTTCAATCCTGGTACACAAACATGTTTTATGTTGGCTAGTTATAGAACCAGTGCCATTTGAAATATTGTAATATTGCTGTTGTGAGGAATAATCTTGAGCTATGACCTATAGTTGATAGTCTTGCACTGCCACTATCTGCATGCATCACAGCTACTGACCACAAACACAATTCCAATCAAAGAAATTCAGGTTTGGAAATAATATGGAACTGTAAAATGGACAGGGACTCTGCTGTCGTATTGCACAGCACAGGCTACAGGTGACATTATGCAGTATGTTATGCTGTAGCAATAAAAATGCAGGATTTCTTCATGCTGGGCTGCCCATGAGAGTCGGCTCGCTCTAAGACACTTGCTGCAGGAGATAGGATGATTTTGGTCCTTTTTAAATGGCCAGGCCTGTTTCCGCTTTCTGTTAGTCACTGATGTAAGAGGTTGCAACGTTCAGTTGACTGCAGTCACTTGAGTTTTTATTTTTGGTAGATTTTTCTTTTGCTTTTGATGTGGCCTGATTTGTGTAAAGCATCTGTGATAGTAAGCTTACTGTGTCAGTGTTCATTGTGCCTGGAGAAATATGTATATTTCATTTTTACAAACATTTTCAACAAAGAAAGTTGAACAGTATCTCCCATCATTTTGCCTGTGATATTCTGGCACCCTTGATAAAGATGCTGTCACTGTTGAACTTGGCATAGATTTAAACTTATTTCTTCCAAACACAGAATACCCAGCCATTTTAAAGTTAGAAACATATTCACAGTAAAGAACACTCTCTCTGGTGGAATTTCTATATTCAGTCCATGCATATGCAGGTAGAGAACAAAGGTTGTTCAAAGGCAGATGCAGAGGCAGCTTATAAATGGACTAATAAAAAAAGTTATTGCCAATTTGGCCTGTGCAGTTGAAGCTTTCATGTGACACGGCAACATAAGAGCCTTCTACACCAACAGAGGGCTCGATATGAGCACACTGGATGCTTGTTCAGATAAACAAGCCCATGTTATTTGTGGATGACCTACTAATCAATTCAGAGACAACCATAAAGAATTGAAGTGTTTAGGAGCAGAGAGTGACACGCCAGAGAGCTGCTAATGATTTCAATGCACATGCAGTGCTTGGCAACGGGTTTCCCCAAAACACAGAGAGGAAAATAAGCCCTCGGGGCGATCTCAGCTGGAATGGACCTCTAATTGGGTTCTCACTAGTGACAATCTTGGCTAATACTGAACACCGGTCAGGCACAAATAGAGTGTGAAAGTTTATTATTCCGAGAGATTGAGTAGAATAAAGGGTAACCTCCTTTTGGAGGTACCTCAACAGGATTCACGCCAAACCGGAAGGATACATCCGTTCCCAGCAGAGATGCAGGCTGACATTCAAACTGAGACATTCCACTGCTGTTGGCGTTATTATTTTGTTAGGCTCATTGTTTTATTCACTAATAAACTTAGCCCGACACAATAATGGAGCCAATATTTTGTTCTGGAAATGTGGTGAATTGAAGGAAAAATCCACTCCAAAAGAGTTTAATAGTTAGAAAAACATCTACTGGCGATGTACCTTGCATTCCTGGGTTGTTTTGTGGTGTATTTTTCTTATTCCTGTGGATAAGTGGCCAAATGTAGACAACGTGACGTCATGTCCAGATATTTCCAGTGCAGCTACAATGGAGTTTAATAGAAAGAGAAAAATTCAGATATCTAAAACATCAGCGGTAAATGTCAGGATTTGGAGTCAGTCCCTTAGAATCCAAGAGTAAGGGCTTCTTTCTAAACTCACCATGAATTTCTCCACTGACTGTAGCCTCAATAATCCAAAATGCACAGCCACAAGACATGTTGCATTTTGCATAAGGGGCAAGACTCTCACTTTCACTCAACTGGCAGCGACAGCTAATGCTATCACTACGCTGTCTCCACCTACACATAAAAACCAGAGTTACTGAACAAGTGAAACCACACTGATGAATATCTTTGTGATTACTGGAAGAGGAAAAACAATTTACAACCACTGGGTTCAATATTTGAGAAAATATATCCACCGAATATCCAATATCCAATATCAAGCTAACTTTACTCTGGTCACATACATCACAGCTAAATGGAACAAGTTCACACCTATTCTATCTTACCCATTAACTGATTTAGAAGAAGATGAGGGAGGTTGAGGGAAAGTGGGTACAATAAAAAATGAAACAAGTTACTGTTTGCTCTTTGCTGTTTGTGTATGCTGGTGGTCAACCTTCACAGATGCACAGACTCCCCTGTTAAATCCATTCAATTTGTAGAGTTTGAACACCGGTGAGGGAGAGCAACAGATGGCACGGTACGATACCTGTCAACAGGCGAGAGGGAGAGCAGGGAGCGCAGGGAGCCCCAGTGTGGGGGCAGGGGAGATGGGACCGAGCGTGGCCAGACCTCCCAGATCTGTTTGGAGCAGTCAAGTCATTAGCAAATAGTGCTTGTGCTGTTTTTGCGAAGTGACACAATCACCCATATGGGACACTAACAGGTGGTCAAAGGCATTTCAAAGGCTAAATAAAAACCAAGAACAAAACCCTCCGTATTTTACCATCATGATCAAAGCAAGCAACATTGTGTTTTTTTTTTTTTACAGATAAAAAGCAAGCTTTTTGTAATACTGGCACGTTTGTAGGAATGCTGGCAAAAAGAGCACCACCAAGAATAAAATGATCTTATAAAACTCATTTGAAAGATGCCTCAGTATTATTGCTGTGAAGTAATTCACAAAAAAATCCAGTAAGAATTTGCATCTGTGCAGCCAAAGACAACTGCAATTCTGTCAATCCAGTGGGCCTCCATGGATATATATTCTCTAAAACTGCCTGGTATGTGGAATAATTATTGCATATCCGGTTGTGTATTTCATAGTTAGGAACAGTATGGGAGCGAAGGGAGCAACGTTACTCCAAGGCCAGTGATGATGGCTTGTACAGACAGGAAAGAACATACTGGAAATAGTAAATTCTCAAATTTGGTTCAACATTTATTATACAAAAAACCAGCGCAGCACCCAGCGTTTTGGCTGCAGGTCGGTGGACTTGTCCTCTTATCTTCACTGCAAGGCCTTTAAAGTAACTAACAGCACACAGACATAAATACAGATCAGTAATGTGCTGAAGAACACACAGCTGCAGTAGATCACACAACACCTGTTGCTTTCACTGTGCAAGATATTGACAAAACCGTGCTCTCTCTTCTATCCTGAGCTGCTCTCTAAGTAAAAAAAAAAAAAAAAGAATCAATCATAGCCCTGGAATTCATCATGCTAACATGTTATGTTAGGTGCTGGCTTAACTGGCTGGGCGAGATTACACAGAGGTGTTAAAAATGGTACAAATGCCTAATCAAACTGAACATCGACAGGTTTATATAATGTTTGGTTCATGGAGCAGCGAGTGTTACATACCTCACATTACTCTGATGAGGCATGGATAGCACTCACACACTGCTGGTCACAAATTCACCACACTCTCTATGACAAAAGCAGAGTAGCTTTTTTTTTCTTTCTTTTTTCTTCACAGCCTGCTCACTCAGTTTACGTCAATCTTGTGAGTTGATGGATGAAACAAAGGCAGGAGAGGTGGTGGCGGTCCAGAGGCGCAGGCCTCAGGTGTGAACAGGTGTGGGTTCACTGCCATGCTGGAATGGGAGCAGTTCCAGGTGCACAGCTGCGGGGAGTGGCTCACAGACATTTACACCCAGCCTCCCGGCCCGTGTTGAAATACTGAGTCCCTGGAAAGGAGGGTGAGGCTGGCTGGGTGGGGTTTCTGCATGTATTTAATCTCCCATCGCCATAACTTTAAGTCTCACCAGGCACTCTATAGAAGAAAACTATGAACAGTTTTCTTCTATATTTTGTGTGTGATAGAGAAAAAGAGAGAGACAATCAGGTAAAGTCAGTGGGTTTGAAATGATTTTATTTTGTGTGTGGGTATATGTGTGTGTGTGGGTGCATGTGTGTGTGTGTGTCATGTAGGTGTAGGCGTGAGCATTCTGTGTATATTTCACAGAAACAGTTGGGCCATAAGCAAACAGAAACGACAAAGAATGACGATCAGGAGGTTGCATGTCTGGGAACTAAATGCGTGGTTGTCTGGTTTCCCCGGGCAACTATTGTTCTTATCAATCCGTGATTAAACAACTTTGGTAATTTGCAATCCTGCCGTAACACATCCTGGTGAAAATCAGTTGAAAGAGCGTGCCTGTGCTGAACCACTCTTAAGCCGTGGGCAGCATCAATCACAGCCTCAGGACAGATTAGGTTCAAGACAAGCTCCCTCTCTGCAGGGTACATGATCACTAAGTCTTCTCTATCAAAGGTCAGCGCAGCCGAGTGAAGGGGATCATTGAGGCGTTGCCTGGCTGGCAATTTTGAAGGGCGGCCAAGGAGAAATGTGTCAGTGGCTGGTGCGGACAGCTCGGCTTGTGCCACAGACGGAAGCCCACACATTCTGTATGGGGACAGATAGACAATGATGCAGTGAAAGAAGCCATCAGAGATTGCGTGTATGGATTTGGCGCTTGCCATTCTGCAGCTTTTAATCCCCGATTTTTCTTGTACAATGTGCTCCCACCAGTCCCATTGACTGCTAGACAGTGTGCCAGACAAGCAGTCTGACCTTTGGTGTCCTTGGAACAGTTGATGCTGTGTAATGTATTCCGCAGTTGATTCCTTTTTTTCGCCCTATGAATTTTAACAACTTTTTTTTTTTCCTCTCTCTCCGCTGAAGCGCTGAGTCTCTTCCTGTGCGTCTCGGCACCGCTGGATATTATTCCTCTTATTATCTTTCAGAACTCCAATCACCGTATGTCCTGTGGAGAAACAAAGCTGCGAGACACAGTCGAAGATGGGAACAGTGGGGAGAATGCCAATTTCCTCCGATTGGCTCAGAGAAGATCATTTTTCCTGCAGGGGAAGATTAGGTTGCTGTCAGATCTTGGATCTACAGTGCTAAAACTTGATTGTGATGAAGACAACCTGTACTGAGTGACATTGGCGTATAGGAGTAACCATTACCTGTTCAGAGCTGTCTTCACCACAAGAGAGCTTTTATGACAACAGTTATTACCTGTTTCTATTCTTTTATAATCCCATGAATTAGAAAACATGTGTCAATCGCTAATGCTATTGATAGTGTATTCCTGTTACTATCAAGTCGCCAGACGGTAAAGCAGGGAATGCCAACAATGTCCATCAGAATCCATTAGTAGTCTGCCACTAATTACCAGTGACTCTGGGGTTGATTAAAAGAAATCACCAAGCAGCAGCACACACCATTATGCTAATGAAAGCTCATTTGGAAAGGCAGGGCTTGGGTGCCTGGAAGGATTTGGACAGCCTCACTGTGCAGCCAGGCTGGCTGGGGTAAATGGCTTCTTGGACAGCATATCATTACAGGACCGGAGGAGAAGGAAGACTTGTGATGATGATGGCAGAATTTTAATCATGTTTATCTTGTCCAAAGAGTGTACTGATGGATTTCTTCCTACATAGAGTTCTTTTTCTCATTTGCATATATTTTTTTTTTTTCCTGCACTTGCCCCATGGCACAAACTACCATACAACTCCCTGGCAAGCGAAGATAAGAGATGTTTGGTATGTTTAGTCATAATTGATTTTCTGATCTAATTAGAAGCCCTTGAGGGAAATGAACAAGGTACCAAAATAAATTCCTAATCACCAAACACAAATTGCTTTGATGCCAGTATCATTGCATACAAAGATGTCAAGCCGTGTTATACTGACAGCATGTTCCAGATAAGTGTTCACTAACAGACATTGATCATTCATTACACAAGCAATGTGAAGGTCAATAATCCATCAATGAGCTCCATAGGACCGCCATTACATTCGTCAATTCTCTGTGAGCCAGACAGACTACAGAGGAAAATCATCATTTGGGTATGTGGTTGGGTATCTGGAGCACACATTATGTGGTGTTTGCATCCATTTTGTTGGATTTGGATTTGGTCTGTTTAGAGTAATAATATGGATAAGAAATGGGTTAGTCTTTCTAAATAAACAGTACCCAGACCCTAAACCGTAACTCCAACATAAATCATACAAACAAATATAGACACGCAGGTTCTCACAAAATTAGATCAGAATTTGCTTCCACAAAAATCAAAATAACTCTTGTCGAATCACGATGGTTATGCCTTGATGCATGCGTGTGACAGGAGACCAGGACGTTTGGTATGACTTTTCAACCCTGAAGAGGTTAATCCACAGACTGAAAGCAACACCCTCCTTCAGTGCACATTGACAATGTGAATGTCAGAATGAGGGAAGTAAAATATTTTGAGAAGAAAGGTTTTGTTCATATCGATTTTGTATTGACTCATCTGGTGTGAGATTTTTAGCTAGAGAACTCAGTAAATTGTATTTAGTCATGTGGCTAAGTGGATACACCTGACATATTCTTTCATGAATTCATCCAAAAGCATAATAATGTGTGTTATATTTGACATTCTGCACGAAATCCACTGGATTTCATAGTAACTGCCCTAATCCCCTGCTTCCTTTGTTTGATGAAAAATAGCCTGAGGCTTTTTGGGGGGTTCATCCTTTGCAGTCGGGCCCCAGATCTACCATCCAGCCCCTGAGCACCTGTTAGAGGCAGCTTCTCCTCGGCATCTAATAAACAGGTCCAAGTTGGAGCCTCTTGCATTGCGTTGGCCATTTTTTAGCCCTCACATCTGTGATTCCCCCAGCATTTCCAAAAATCCCCTTGGCAGTTCAGAGATCTTTCTCAGCTGTTAGCATGCCCTCGGGCCGGGGCAGGCTCGCTATGTGCTCCAGCTGCAGGCTTTGCTATGGTCATGGGGCCCCACTGAAGGGCACTATTGTCCATTCATAGGGTTCACTGTGTGAGAGGTCAGATGAGGGAGAGCCCAAGTTGAGGCCGGCAGGAAATGAAGGTGGTGTGCCAGTTTGGTCTATAGTGTGGGGCTAGAGCCTGAATAAATAAAATAGTCAGAATAAGCACAGAAGAAGTTAAATCGGCATACTTTTTATACATATACATATAAATTCGTGCATTAGAATACAGAAAGCTGTGATGAATTATGGATGGAATTCTTTATATGCATTCACTTATGCTTTAAGTAAAACTGAAAATGCGTATGTAATTTCTCTTTATTGGGCATGCTACCCGCCACTGTGCGCAGTGAGAAGTTAAGATACATGGTATGGCTGAGAACCAAAAGCGCCTCGCAGATGTGCAGATAAATCTTCATTTCTCACCCAGTTAAGCAATTCAACAGGCTGGAGAGGCAGCGCTGCTCCAAGCCAAAGGCACCTTTCAAGATCCAGAGAAACTGCAGAACAAATTGGAGAACAAACAGTCACACAGGGTCATTCACATTATCCTTTATCTAAAAGGCCAAGGAACTCGGGAGGTGGGGCGGCCATGCCCAACAATGAACAATAACACACATGTTGTGATACTCCACTGACACTGTTTAGAGTGGTATTTCTCATATAAATCTTTTATTAGCGCGGTTCAGAGCCCTGCAGCCAGAGACAGCTAGCTAGCATGAATTTTCAGGGGACAAAGTAATCATCAAAGAATGGTCAAAGGATTGTGTTATGAGACTGCAAATATTATCCCAACCATAGTGGCAATAGGGGACACTTTCCAAATGTCTTTTTTGGCTGCACTACAAAAAGGAGAAAGAGAACAAACTGTATTCACGGCTAGATTAAACAACATAATCATTTTCAAGTACTTACTGGGTTAACCTGTACTGCAACCTGATTTTTAACGCCCATGTTTATGGAGTGTATATGAAAACATTGTTCATATAATGGCAGAGGCAGACAGGTAGACAGAGAGACAGACAGGCACACAGATAGACAGACATGCACAGGCAGTGGATATTTGGTTATTACAACAATGTCGACATTTTACACACTGCAAAAAAAAGTCCATCTTAACAAGTCATTTAGTCTCATATTCAGCCTTCAAATCTTATTTTTCTTAAACCAAGAGACAAATTCTGCCAATGAGGTGAGATAACTCCACTTGTTTCCAGTGCAGCTTCACTTGTTTCAGGAATTTTCTAGAAATGAGTGTCAATATTGTGAAATATGTCAGAATAAGTCAGATCACTGCACTGCTATCAAGGAAATGACACTTGATTTTACAAAATCCTTGAAACAAGTTGATTTGCATTGGAAACAAGTGAAATTATCTAACCCCACTGGCAGATTCTTTCACTTATTTTCAGAACATTACGCTGTTAGGACTCAATAATAGACTAAATGACTTGTTAAACTGGAGATTTTTTGCAGTGCAAGCAGCCAGTTTAGTAGGAACATTTACTCCAAAGTATGTATGGCACCTCGACAAAACTTCCAAAATCTTCAGCTACATTTGATCACATCCACAAATCTTTTTCTAACAGCTCCAATGAAATAATATCGTATTATCACAGCTTGCCTCAAACTCGCTCTGAATTGGCCAACTGTGTTCTCCCTACGATGCTGACAAGCTTACATGACCAGAGATGCATTGGAGCTTCACCAAGTTAGAATAGGAGAGGGATTTTCACCTCAGAAGGGAGATGCCTATATCGGTAGACATAATACAGCTAATTATTTCTGTACAAGCAGCTCCTTTTCAGAGGCAAACAAAAGCTGGGGAAAAAAAGGGGAGGAATTCCTACGTTAGGGGGGAAAACACTGAGGAGGCTTGAGGGAATTTTTCAAAGCACTTACAAAGCTTAACGAGAGGCAGAAATGAGAAAGAGGAGGGAAGCAATTGCTTTCAGACAATGCACCATTGCTATGTATATTTTCTTGCGGTACCAAACAAGGTCACATACTTTCAGCTAAAGATAATGAGGGACCCATGGCTCTGTTTTTCACCATGACGAAAAGACAAAAGCTGGACCACCATGCATGGGTAATGTCATGACATCTGATTTTTCTTTTTTTCTGCATTCTATTCATTAAAAGGTGGGGAGTAGGGGAGAAAATAACAATAATGTTTCAGACAATAACAGATAATAATGATTCAGATCACTCGCTATGGTCAGTGGTGTGGTGGGGGAGGGGCCGCCGCAGACACGGGGTGTTGAGGGATTACGGGCCAAAAGGGTGTCTGAACGGCAGACCGACTGACCTTTCCCTACACTGCACTGGCAACTGGTAATCAGGGGCAATTATAGAGGCCTCTTGGCCACAATTCAGCTAATCCTGTTGTGGGAGTGGGAGCCAGATGTAATTACGGCGCTCTGGTACCTTGACCCAGGGCCTAGCGGAACTAAGCCCAGAAGCCAACCACAGTGGTCCAAACCGCCAACTTCAGCTTAGTCCAGGGCAGACGACCAAAGTATTTTCATTCACTCAGGAAGAGAGAACCACCTGTTTCCTGCAGCTATTGCTTCTTAATTCCCCCGACATCGAGCTAATCTGTATTCTGCATAATGTGAGTAAATGCGAAGCTTTTCCCAAGGATGGGAATTCTCACAACATAAATGGACCAAGCACATGATGATGACAGCATCTTTCTACTGTAATTATTTTTTTCATACAGTGCGAACCAGCCAAAAGTAAACAAGTGCTCTGCAGGATAGACTGCATCAACCCTGAGGACATTTATGCACTTTCAGCTTGTTATTCCAAAAACAAATTATAAACTGCCTCGAACATCATTTATGACATTTTCCGCGTTACATTCTTTACCTTCAGGCTATAAAATGCTGTAAAGCGCGCAGTATTCTGAAAGTTTTAGTGAGAATGGAGGATAAAGGAAAGGTCTGTGTTGCTGTAGCAGATCAATAGAGAATAATGTGATGGTAAGGGAGAGGCGAGCCGGCAGCCGTCCCTGCCTCCCGCCCAGGGGAAGAGAATGCTGTTTGACTGCAGAGTCCGACACCGGCCTGTCAGTCGGGCTGCAGCCAGTCACTTAGAGCGAGATGGGCAACTCCATTACCAGCCTCCCACCGATGCGATTTCGACAACACAGAGCGATCGCTCGGCACAATGAGCTCTGACAATTAATAATGACTGTATTTCTACCTCCTCACTCCCACGGACTGCCTGTCTGAGTTCCACATCAGCAGCTCCACACACAGGAGAGCGGCGACCGAACCGCAGCTTCACAGCTTAGGACAAGCCGCGTCTGATTAAATTAAGCCCTCTTTTTTTTTACTACTCCATCAAGATTTAGTGGATTGGCACACATGTTCAGTGAAAAAAATGATGTGTGTGACGACGTATCGATCACAGAGAAGAAATAATGTGTTGAGTGTTCATTGTTTTAAGCAGATTGGTTGACATTCGGTGCTCGAGCCTCATCAGCATGTTGGAGCACTTTGTTTTGTATTTTGATTGCATGAAGCACTGTCTTGATTGACAGAGGAAGTTTGGAGAAAATAAGCATTTCCTATATTGTCTCTCAAGAGCAATTAAAGGGATCAATTTAAACACCGCCACCAGCAGCAGTTGCCTCTTGTCAAATTAAATTAGAGCTAATTCCAACATCACACTTAACACCAGCATGTATTTAATGCACCATTGATTTCACCTCACAAAATAATTATCCATTAGGTTTCTGTCTGACAGACATTTATGTGTCTGATCTAAAGGCCCAGCCTCCATGGCAATCTAAAAAAACGGTTGTTACCTTTGTACCCTTCTCCAGCTAGAAAGACCAACTCCTGCAGCACCACACTTTAAGCAAATTGGTTTAAATTGGTTTTCTGCTGTTATAGATTATGCAGATGTAGGTGCCTACATAACAAATCTTACCTATGGTGCTCCTTCATATTTTCCTTTCTGAAATATCACATACAATCTGCACTTGTATCACAATACAAGTGCAGATTGCTATTTGAAGATGAGCTGAGAAGTGCTTACTGGTCAAGAGCATGGAAACATAATCCCCTTTATCATACTGAAATTTGAGTCAGGTATTATTAATATATTGTTATTAGATGGTCTCCCTCTGTGACACTGTATTTGATGGCATTTGTCTAAAAGATTTTCCTCCCCAACTGTGATGATAAATCTTAATCAAAAAAATGTCTGATGGCTACGTAACTGAGAGAGCAAAGCCACATTACCAAATGACACACTAATGTTTATCTTATGAGAACTTTGGAGATCAATTTCTGCCTGTTTGCTTGTTTATCAATGTGTTGCATTGCTATCTGTGCTTGAATCTAAGACCTGATCAAACTTAGCTGAACTTAAGTCTGACTGTTTGAGGGAGACATATCAATAATTTTACTCTGTCAGTTAAAATAATTTCAGGGTATTAAACATCAGTCAAACTGTAATAATTTATACACTGTATTCAACACCCACTCAGAGTAGATGCTCCCACCCACAGTTCCTTTACCCGTTCTATTGCCTGACCTCTAAAATTTAATAGAAATGGCAATCTATCATTACACAGAGGGGTGAAACCCTCTGGGGAAAGACAGGCTAAGCCTTTGAAAAGTGGAACATTAGATCAGGCACTAAAGTACCGGAAAAAAACACACTAGGCAATTGAGTTTTGGCTGCTAGTGGTGTAATAAGACAGATTTATTTAATCAAATGTAAGCAATATTACCAGCCAATTCGAATTGTAGTTTTAAAAGCTTTTATATAAGTAAGCAGCTTTTAATATAAAAGTAAGTGTAAATAAGAAGTCCAACAACTCAATAAGTAGATAGAAAATAACATTTTCTTTTCTAATTTTGGCACAAAGAAAACTGGATTAAACTGGACACAAAGAATGGCATCAATCTGACCATAGGGGGCGCTATAATGCGTACTCAGTTTCAGCCTCACTGCCTTGCTTATCGTAGAGGCATGAAACTTTGCAACATTTGTACATGAGGAACATCTTTACCTCTAGGACCATCATGTCAGCCCAAAAAACCCACCGTACTACCAACAATCAACACCAAGTTATTACATAATAAAAGATTTTTTTTATGTCATTGAGAGTAGCTCACATCTTTTGACCTTTTTCAGAGGTTCGCATTTCATTTGCACTTTTGTTCTGCAGCAAAACAAATTTTTTTCCCCTGTTACGATTCATCTGCTAAAATAATTCAGAAGGGCTTATATTTTGAGAGTATTTTCTGTATCGGGCGAGTTCATTACGGCTCGTCTAGTCAGGTAAATTGACAAGGGCAACACAGCTCAAAACGAGCGACTAACTACACAACAAAGAGTTAAACCTTTCCTTCAGATTGCAGCATCTCCTGTTTCCAGCAAAGGTCTTTGAGGGGTAAAATAATGAGGGATGAAGATGCAACGGATGCATCTAGCATTACAGAAAAGTGCTCCCCTGAGCGACCGGGGCAAGAGGAGAGGGACCAGGACACGTAGAGGTACAGGCAGAGGGCAAACTGCCTCCCAACTCAGACTGATGACGGCAGGAAAAACCTGGGAGAGAAAACAGAGTTCAGCCGACAAACAAGCCTTACTTTATTTTAAAAATCACAATGTTCAATAACAAGTTCATTACAAGTTTTTATGTGCAAAGCAGGCACTTGTGATTTTCAGTTTAAGATATCTATCTATCTATCTATCTATCTATCTATCTATCTATCTATCTGTCTGTCTATCCATCTATCTATCTTTCTGTCTGTCTGTCTGTCTATCTATCTATCTATCTGTCTATCTATCTGTCTGCCTGTCTATCCATCTGTCTGTCTATCTATCTATCTATCTGTCTATCTGTCTGTCTGTCTGTCTGTCTGTTTGTTTATTTACATACTTTTTTACTTACTTATTTACTTACCTACATACTTTTTCTTTTTCTTTATTCTTTATGGTTCTTTGTGAATGGTAAAGGATTAGTATTCACCAAGTCATTGTATTCACCTCAGATTTCCCTGTATTACTCTCAACATGTTTATAGGAAAGTCACCAAGCTCTCCCACAACACACACACACATACAACACTGGCACCAAGCAATATGCATAGAGCACAATGGCATCCTAGCATTGTGTATGTGAATTCCTACAGTATAATCAGGTGTCGTTAATATCATTACACCTCAGGGAAATCAGAGGCTTTTGTTTCGGCTGTCTCTGTGGCGGAGCCGAAAATTAAGAGGATTTTGAATAAACTCCTCTTTGTGAAAAGAAATGTTAAGGTTATCAGATGACTGCAGTGATTTTCCTGTGAGAATTTCCAGCCAACTGACTCCTAATGAGTTTTCTGCCATTTTCAAACAGAAACAATTAGACATCAGTCATGCAAGACATAAGAAACCAGGCATCCTGCCACATTGATTCACTGCAACAATTCTCAGTTATCCCTTTTCTGATAAATGCGTAATGTCGTTCTTTTGTTTCACGCTGACGAATAATGGAACAGTTTAGCTGACATTGTATTCAATTTTGTTTATCCGCGACACAAGGCACATTATAAGGTGTTCAAATAATGAGGCACCTTTCACTGTCATTCCTGCAGTCAACTCCATATATCCACTTGATTGTCTCTAAATCACATATGTAAATTTTATGCTGTAGCGTGTTTCTATTCGCTGGTTAAATGTGGAAGTTGGAACCATGTGAACTTTTCCAAATGCCACCATGCATTTGTCAAGAAGTTGTTTCCAATTGTTCCCTCCTTTGTTTAATGTGCATCACAGTTGTGTGCATAGCGCTCCTCTGACGGATCTTTTGATGTTGAGGGAAGGGAGTTGATATCTGTCAGAAATTTAGATGATGTCATCTGCCTTCCCTTGCCATATGTTTATATCAGCCGCACCAGGACGCTAAAAGGCTCTTAGGAGTTTGAGTTACTTCAAAAGCTTTCTTCTATATTTTATAGAAGCAAGAGAGACCGCTTGTTCATCGGAGGAACAGCATTTACGAGGTTTGCTCACAACCTGGCAGAGCTTTCGCAATTACCAAAGTGGTGTTTTCTGATGCAGCATAAATGCGCAGTTGGAGTCGTCGTTCATATAAGGCAAACAGAGATTCTGCAGGAAATTTACAGTTGGATATGAAATATTGATAATGTCTAGCTCCAACGTGCATGAAGGTCAGGCCTTTTTTTTATTACAATAGTACAAAGGCAGCTATCTCGGTGAAGTCTTTGTCACTCTGAGCCAAATCAATATTCTTTGACATTTGTAGTAAGGTGCGGGGCAGCAGGGGTGAGACTGGAGCAGAGCGTGTACAAAGGACAGGCTTTGGAGAGCGCTGACAGGCCCCGGTGTGACCATTAGCTTTCTGAGAGACCCTGCGGAGCTCGAGGAGTGGGAGGCGGGCGAGCCGCTGTGGGCCTTTCATTTAGTAGAGGCGGCGGGAGACCCAGATGAATAACTCAGCCACACAACGGGAGATAATGGCAGGTTTCAGTCCTCAGTGCAGGATTCAATGACCATAAACAAAGCAAGGCTTACAGGTGATGCATCTGAATTGGGAGCAAATAATCATATTTTCCGCAGCGCATTTCCTCACCCCCAAATCTATCCAGAATGGCTGTCTGGATGATCTGAACTCTGGTGTGGACCTGCATACACTGTCAGATCTGGGTGTTCACAGTCCTGCAATGTAACTGCTGAGGGTAATAAATTCATGCTTCACTTTACAGTTTTTCTCAGTCACTTTGGTACATTTCTCAGATCAGAATTGAAATTCTCAAAAGTACTTGTTCAACCTCCACATCATCTAGTCTCATCTAGTGTCATCATCTAGTGCACATCATAAAAGCAATTTCTCATTCTTTTGAACAAATTGCAAATGATTATGTACAATTGTCTGCTGTTTCCTACATTATCAATTGCTTATGTCATGTTGATCAAAATGTATTATACTGGTTCTCTGTTGAATAGTCTTACTCCCCAAAACATCTAGGCATTAGTTCATTGCATAAGTCATTACATGCAAAATGGTTGAACCAGTTGTCATAATCTGTCAAGCATATTTTCTATACATTTCTATTAGACTTTTTTTTATAAATGTGTCCTGAATTGATGAATTGCTCTCAGGTGAATCTTGACTTGATTCTCACTAATGAAGGGGAATGTGTGAAGCACTAGATCAACCAATGATCAACCAGTTCTCTAAAATAGCTCAGAGGTGCATCTCATGAACCTTCAATTGGCAAGTATATATAGACAGAGCACAACAAAGTGTTACAAGACAGGAACGTTAGGTATAGAAAGACTGCACTGTAATTCCCCATACAGTGCTGCATGTACAGTTCTGCCTAAGGGTGTTTCCTATGTTTACATTTCTAATTTTGTATTGTTTTCCTTTGTGCTATGCAGTGCTGTAAAACAGTTGTGTCTTTTTCTTTTATGTATCGCAATGACATGGTCTGTCAACAAATGACAGTACAAACAGTAAAAGCGTAAATGTGAATCCTGTCCAATCTCTTGCAATCAATCTCCCACATACAGTAATGTGTAACTTTGTACTGTTGAAATTGATATATGCCATACAGAAAAAGTGCGGCCCTTGTACATTTTCAATCATTGTCATGAAAACCTTAGCCATAGTTTACATCAGAAAATACTTACAGAGTACACTGTTATATTGACAACATGACTAAGCATTTTGACTATCTTGTTTGTAAACAATGACACAAGGACTTGTCATTCTGATGGCACTGACTTGTTCATTGACATAAATATTTACTTTTGAGAGATAGACTAAGGATTCTGAGCAAGTTACGGGCTTTTGCAGGTAATCCATTGTGCGGTGCTGTTTGTACGATTTGTTTTGAGAAATGCACTTACTGTTGCAAATGTTAAGGATGATTCGAGAAATGTACCAGAGCGACTGAGAAAAACTGTAACGCAAAGTAAAGTTCATCAATCAGTCTTATCAAATAAAGGACAATGATGTCTCCGAGTGACATATTCAGTGGAACCTATATAGTAAATGTCACGCTGATAGTAAAATAAAGTAGACTTTTTTAATCATTAGAAGAATAAGGCTTAGAGAAAGCTGCCAGACAGCCTTCCTAGACAGTTTTCTTAATTTTTGTGTAAGATGATGGATTTTTCTGTGTTTGGAAATCAGCTGCTGCTCTTTGTTTCTTGTACAACGGGGATAAAGCCTCTGTACTTATCGGCTTCCCCCAGAAGATTCGCTGACTATTGACAGATCTCACCAGGGCTGCAATTAAAATTCATTGATTTGTAAAACAATGAAATCTAGAGTGTTGCAACAACAACAGGCACAACTGCTGTTTGCTGTAATAAAATTACCATAATTAGAAAGCGCAGAAAGAAACATTTTTATATTTTTTTAGGGAGATTACAATTACAGCAATTAAACTGGTTAAGTGCGTTTTATTCAAATTTGCTGATAATGGGAGGAAGGTCAATTGCGTCAGATCCACCCAGATGATGCAACGACAAGATGTCTTGCCTTCGATTCCTTGTTCGCAGTAAGACCGATTGCACCTCTGAAAAGGACATTTTCTCTCTGTAACTACCGTGCCTTCTGCAAAGGGAAGAGAGAGGACAGCAAAAGTGACTCATGGATCGGAATATTGATTTAAGCTAAACAAGAGCTCCGTCGTTATCATGCGCGACGCGTCCGTGCGAACGCAGAGCCGGCCCGCTCTGAAGAGTCCGGCGTGTCGCCCTGAGGGACCGCCCTCCAACGGCTACGATGAAATAATGAGGGATTTGAAGGAGCGGATCAATAATTGAACACCTTTTTTTTTTTTTTTTTTCTGTCATCGTCTGCCTGCCAAACTTTGCTATATTAACATGTTCCAGTGAAGCTGCTGTCAGTCTGCGCCTCCCAGAGTGAAGCTGACCACAGGGCCGCCGCAGGGCAGGGCAGCCGAGCATGCCAGAAAGTGAGCCCATCCACTGCTTCTATTCATAACTCAGACGGGAATTATGACTGTCCCACTGACAGACGACTATATTTTCACGCCATGCTATCTATACTCACCTTACCTTTAATCTTAGTATTATATGTTTACTATTTTTGGTGCTTTGTACCTGTTTTTCACCCCACACCAGGAATGAAAAGATTTAATCTAGACAGATATTTTGTATCACATGCACAAGTTATTTGTTTTCAAATGGATCCAGTTCTTTGTGTGCAAGGCTGTTGAGGCTACAATATTTCACTCTAGCCAGTGAAACCCGGGAGATAATCAATATGACATGCCAAACAATAGAACACAATGATTTGAGTTTAATACCCTTGGCTCTAGAATCACTAATGTTCCTGTTGCAGAAAATCGATCTCCTCCACACCGAAGCAGTTCTAACTGAAACACACAGAGTAAGGAGCAGCGAAACTACATCAAACACATATTAAGATCTTGATTTTCTACCTGACCTGCTTCGACAAGGAATCCAGATAAGAACCTGCACCTGCAGTACCGCAGATATGAAGTCAGCATGCACCCACTACACACAGTATCTTATTTACGTGTCCTGCTGGTGGTCACACTGTGAAAAAAAACAGAAGATTGAACATACAATCACTAGTAATCTAGCTCGTTTGGATGTTTTAAGGCGAACCAGCAGTGAATCAAGCAATTTACTATGGTTTGTGGTGTACCAAATCAACATTGCTTTGTTTTTCAAGATGAACTACACTTCTAATCTTGTTTTGTAATTTGATGTAACACTCTGAACACAACTCTTTGTATCTCAGTCTAACCCAAGACTCAGTAGTTAACAGCACTGATTTTCCTTCCTGGTCTGATACATTGGTGCAATCACAGTGACCACAAAACTGCATGAAAACATGGCTCACAATATTGTCGCAGGTTACATCATTAGCACTGTGAATTCCCCATCAACTGAATGATTTCTTCGCAATGCCACAGAGACAGACAAATTGGCTGTCAACCAATTGGAGGAGATGTAACGGTATGTTCGGCATGTTCTCTCTGGATGTGGACGCGATTTAATATTCTCTCAAATTAAAAGCTCCAGTATATACTGCAGTGGCCTAAAAATGTTGAGTGGAGATGGGATATATGCAAGTGAAATACTGTGAAACGGTTTGCGAAAAGAGTAAAGTGTAGAGGCCAACATGTAATTAATTAACCATGTCCCGAAGGCAGCAAATGACAGCCACATTTTAGGGCTTCTATTACAGGGTGTTGGATTCCAGGCCTCGGGGGGGGCTGCCACATCTCAGGAATCTCTCTCTCTCAAATCAGATACATGATAAATATTCAATGACACATGGGCTTATGGGTAATAACGGGCTCTGTTTCCCTGAACTTGATGGAAGAGGGGCCTGACGGAGCAACGTAATACAGATCCTCAAACCAAAGCACAAGTCTGCATCAACGCCCCCTCGGGATTCACCCTCTGATCTCCAAAACCGTAGACGCCAGTGTCAGTAAATGATCCCTGTCGCACACTCCTCTCCCTACAGGTGAAAGCTACATCGCAGCAGCAGCCCAAACTCACATGGTAGAGAGAGGGAGGTGTGATGTTACAAACGCAAACGTGCTTGAAATGAACATCACTTTACATTGGGTTTTGTTAATTTTATAACCATTACAGCCTGTTCCTTTGTTTACCTGTCCTGTGCCTCCGAGTAAAGGGTTAATGTCCATTGTGTTTGTCTTCCCAGTTACTGAAGTCACTCTCTGACAGCATGATCAATAGAGCAGATTACTTCGCACTGTCAGCTATCACCTTTCTCTCAGAGCCGGGTAAATGAGCTCAACACTCAGGCTGCGGAGAGTGCAGGCTGTTTGCGAGAGTGTCTACATGAAATGGTATGGATGATGTTGGGGGCATTTAATTAACCTTGTAGAGAATTTGTAGATGTTTTTATGATCAAGTGACTCTGTATCACCTTGTAAACCTGTTCTGCATCATCGAACGAAATATTCAATTATGTGGATCTCGTAAGAGCCTGTATCAATACCCTTCCTCATAATCATCTTCCAAATAACATGAATTATAATGCCGTGAAGTTGATTCACTGTAAATCATTGTTTCACATCAACATACTGAACAAAGAGATATGTTAATCAGCTGGAGCCTGGGCAAATTGTGCTCTCAGCCTGTGACCCTAATTAATTCGTCAGACAGAGCTGCTTGACCGCGGGTCAGGATCCTCAGTCACTCCGTCCTGAAGCTCGCTCTGGATACAAAATCACCTTCACAAGCTACTGTATCTCCAGAGTGCATATTCTCCATGAACACCGGGTTTTTAGACCAGATTTTTTGGTGAGTCTGAATATTTTCTATGGATATTCATATCATATGAAAGGATAATTCCAGTTATTTTCAACCCGGGTCTTATTTTCCTAGTTTTTGCCATCATGACGGTTGATTGTGTTGAAAGTTTTGTCACTTTCTTCACTGTAGAGTTTTTTGTTCCTCTGCTCTGCTCTCCAATACACATCCACAGGGCAAACACAATCTCCAACATTTGAACCCAAAAAGCAATTAAAACACGTCCTTTCAGCAACACTCACACCACAGATATCTTTAAATAGATGCGATTGAACAATTATCACATTTCACCTGTAATAGTCCATTTGATGTGTTCATGTGTTTATGTGTGTGTGTTAGGGGTGTAACGATACGTGTATTCGTCCCGAACCGTCACGGTACGGACGTTACGGTTCGGTGCATGCAGTCGTACGGAGAATACGCGGTATGTGCGAAGATTGATGAACGTAATGCGGAACCAACTTTCACAAGCGCGAGTTCCACCCGGAAAACCTTAAGCTGTAAGCCAACAACAGTTAGCAGCATGCCATGCTAAGCTTAGCTCAAGCTACTACTGAGTCAGTCACACTATGGTGAGTGCAAATGAGACACAGGAGCTAGAAGACCCGCCTGCTTCTTTCAAATCAGCTGTTTGGGAAAATTTCGGGTTCCCAGTGAACTACGACAGCAATAGAGAGCGAGTGGTGGATCGGACGAGGACGGTGTGTCTGCGTTGTTCGACAGCTGTAGGGTATGTGTGCGGAAACATGCTAACGCATATTCGACGGCATCACCCAGATGTGCCAATCACCGGAGCTAGGCAAAAAAAAAACAGGAGTCCAAATACTTATCCCCGCTGCTTTTACCGTAAGCAGCCTCTAGATGCGAAAGCAGACAGGGCCAAAAACATTACCGAAGCAACTGGCATTTACATTTCATCGGCTATGCGCCTATATGCAGTGGTAGAAGACCCTGGCTTCAAGTATTTATTAACAGTGCATAAGAGAAACATAAGAGATGCTTTTCAGTTTTGTAACCGATTGTGACCTATTGCCTTTTGTTTTTTATCAGGCCTACATAAAAATATGACCTATGCATTTTACATTTTACTCCTTAATACACTACAGGCTGTACCAACTACCTCAGGGGGGACTATACGACACTAGGTGGAACAAACTGTAACTTGCACTACAGTCTGTTCAAAATAAATAAAAAGAAACCTAGCCTTATGCATTTGGGGTTTTTTGTTGCTTTTTTCCCGTTGTACTGTTGTACCGTGGTGTGAACCAATCTGTGACTTTTGTGTACCGTTACACCCCTAGTGTGTGTTCACAGTGTATTTACCAATTCACATTATGTCATGTAAGAGCCTCAATATCACAGCAACATCATTTTATTTTTCCAAATCTGCCATATTGTACCAAACCTACAAAATTAATTTTTCTAGATTGCATCTTGGCAAATTTGTTAATGACTGTTTTGATAAAGGGTTGAGTGAGAGTGAGTTAGCGACAGAAAATATCCGATGATTGTTCATAATATATTTATTTAATGAGTAATTTTTTACCAATATTACTACATTTCAAGGAATTCTCTACATTGTTGGCCATGGGTGCCAGGCACCCCCGACACCCATTCAAATTTTGCTTATGCCCTTGAGTGTGTACTGGAGAGCAGCGTGCCCAGCGAACTGAAGCTACTTAAGTATTGCTGCAAGGCTTGATGGATCTGTCTCTTCCCACTTTTCAATCTTTTTCTTGTACTCTCTGACAGCAAAATTAGCATTTGCTAAATGCTGAGGTGTATCACACACAACCTACATTTTGTTTTCAATCTGCTAAAGGCCAATTGCTGAAAACACAGCATAACAAATTTGATGAAGGGAAGGAGCAGTTACAATGCATTGACTCTGCATTTTGTTGAAAGTTAATTAGAGTTGTATGATTTGACTGGCTGACCTTTGCTGCTGTGCGGCTCGCCAGGCTTAGGTAATCACACGCAGACACTATTGGCTTATGAGCCAATGGTTCAGGGGTTACAGTTTAGTGGGTACACTGCTGCTCACGCATTTGGCGTCCCAGTAGTCATACGACATGCCTTAATCCTATTAAAATAGATCGCTTACATACTGCATAACACCAAGTCAATGGAGAGACATGTAATCTCATTGCCTCTGAAAAAGAAAGATTGCCCTAAAGATACTTAAAGTGGTATTAATTTCACTCTATTGATGGGGCCCAGAGATGGGAATGGGGCTGATACTGTGTCAGTGGTGAGACATTTGACAGAGAGAAATGGGTTACATGAATAGTCCATGGGCTTTGGGAGCATATTCCCACACATCTGCAACCTGTTTGTCCTGCTGGAAATGTCAACTTTTATGACATATAGGAGTAAAAGTAAAGAAATGTGTTATTCAAACTAATTTGACTTAAATTCTGGTTCAGTGTCACAAACAGAACCTGGAGTCTCATTCGCTCCCATTTGCAGTGACATATACAAATGTATAGCCATCACCATGGTAACTGCTGACTGTCTATGGCAACCTTTTGACAGAAGATCAGGGCCACTGCCTGGGGGAGCGTCAAAAAGCTGTATTATAGACATTAGCCAACAAGGAAAATGGGATTTGAATTCATTACACACTGATACTGCACTCGTACTTAAAACCAAATGGGCAAATGAGGCCACAGCCAATCAAAGACCAGAGGATCACACATAGAGTAAATGTCTGAACTGTCACTCATCTGCCCTCAAACCACTATAGGGAGAAATAAACTAACTCACTGTCAGTGGAGCTTGTCAGCTTAGTTGGGACCTAATTAATACTAAGCAGCAGTGCCTTGGAAAGTAATGTCGCAGTGCTTACCCATGCTAATGAGTTTTGCCTGTTCATCTGAACTGAGGCCGTAGTGAGGTTGACTAGTAAGAAATATTTAATATTTTGATGATTACGGCTTAAAGAAATCAGTAAAGCTGACCAGCCCCTAATGAGAACAATGTGAAACTGAAACTGAAATTGAAATTATATATAACTATATTTCGTTGAGAACAAGAATAGATTAAGATGATCTCATGAGGAGCCATTCATTCCATCTTTCATATGCTGGATGGTGAATCTTTCATGATATTGGGCAGTGCTCATATTTCAGATTGCGCTATTACATGTATGCAGAGATTTCAGGTCTTAATGGCAAACTTGAAAACATACAGAGAAAATGTCTAGATTATCTCCTTATAGCTATGGTTGTAGAGAAATAATGTAATGATAATAATAGTGTAATGTAAATGCAATAATCTGAATATAGTTACTTTTGAACAGAAATGAATGGTTGAATTACTCATTTGAGTATGTGTTTATTGACACAAACTGTTGAAATAATGGTTAATCATCATTGTAGATGATATGATATTATCTTTGTTACTACTTCCAGTTTTTCCAATTTTCCTATTTTAGTCATATTGGCATATTGTGTTTTGGGCAAGTTATATCTAACCCACAGAGAAAAGGACCATTCAAATCACCTCGGTGAGATCAAGTTATCTCTTCTAAAGGAAAGCATGGACTGAATGATGATGTGTAGATGTACAGTGTGTGGCACAGGTAACCTGAGAGATGAGAGGACTTGCCTTTTCCATTAAATTCAGTGGAGCATCAAATGGATCGCATCAAAGTGTGAGATAAAATCATCCCGTAGTAAGTTAGAATGTAGATGAGCTTCAACATCAGCAGTGTTTGTCTCCCACATTATCTGCCAGGACAACATAACAACAAGGCAGCTCTTCTAATCTGTTTGAAGTGCCCTCCAAATCCATGTTTGATTTGGAGGGCCCATCCAATATAAGGAACACTGAGCTCACTGTTGTGTGCAGCTTTGCTCCAGCAGCCGGTGGGAGATGGAGCTGGAGATCCATTCATGAGGAAAAACCAACAGGATATATGCCTAAGGGGCGTTCAGTGTCAGAATATATATGTGGATTCTGAAGCATTTGTAAGACAAGGCACACAGAAAATGAGAGACAATTATGTGTTTCCCTGCTGCCACGTTTGAAGCACCCCAAACATGCGGTCGCAGTGATAGACAGAGACAAGCTGCATCCGCTGGGGAAACATAAAAAAATACATTGCTAATAAATTCAAAATAATTGCTAATCAAACCTACAAAACCTTTTTATATTGTGCTGTGACAGTTAGGTAAAGGTGGGTGGAAAAGCTGCTGACATCGGTGTCAAAAAATAGATTGAGTGATCTGAAGTGTTTGTTCATGATTGTTGGAACAATTTCAGTAACACAAATATCACAACTGCAAAGTATGTCATATCATGTTGAGAAGGCACTGCAAAAAAAAGTCAATCTTAGCAAGTCATTTAGTCTCATATTCAGCCTTCAAATCTTATTTTTCTTAAACCAAGACAAAAATTCGGCCAATGAGGTGAGGTAACTCTTGTTTCAGGAATTTTCTAGACATCAGTGTCAACTCCATTGGTAGATGTTTTCACTGTATCTGGTGTCGAAGAGGCCAGAAATGACAGTTGTGGGCTGAATTCAATGAAACATCTGTGATGGGAAGAGCCCACTTGATAACCCCAGTGACAGACCGACACTCACACTCTCAACCGTGTAACATTTAGATCAGACTGGTGAATGGTGCTGCGGTCCAATGGTAGCCTGTAGATAGCCCGATGTTCTCAATAGTAGCCATTTGTGGGCTGGTACATCATTCTTTTGACTGAATTTGGGCTTCTGTATGAATGCTCACCTTGGAAAATACATATATACTGTATGTACAGTATATATACTGTATATATAAAGGACTGCAACGTCAAATCCTGTGTGTAGGTAAAAAAAAAATATTAATGGGCCATGCTAGACAAGGATTCTATTCATGTTACATGTTACATCACCACACAGCCATCTTGGTAGGAAAATAACAGGTGATTGTAATAATTTAACGGGTGATTATTATCAAATGACAGCCACAGCCAATGAGATTTGTATATAGTAAAGCACCATATTGGTAGGAAATGCATGTGACATCATGGGAATACTATACTGCCATTTGTGGAAGATGCTTGGTGGCACTGGGTGATGCTTATTACAGAATATCACTTTAAAGGGTTTTATGAATCTTACTTTTTCTCATTGCCGGGGTTTAGCTTGCATGTATGAAGTGTATGAAAATTATTTAGGCCTAAATAGTATTTGTGCTCATATAGATGATAATGAATATTACCTGCAATGACTCTAAATTGATTTAATCGCATGGATTCATTTCAAGTTGTCTTGCCATGATTATCATAGCAAGAGTTTACAACTAATGGCAGATAAAGTCTAACTTTAAATCATCCTGGGACTTCTGCTCATTGGATTGCAGAGGCAGATAATTGCAGTCAGTTGTTCCAAATTGCTTAGATAATTGCTTGCTTCAAGTGTTATTGTGCAACGTCTTCAGATTTACAAAATATAGACTTGATATATAGAAAGCCTTTCTAGGAGTCACTATATTATGTTACAGCTTATTCTCTCATAAAGAAAGGGGAACCACCAAAGGAGATTGCACTTATTATACCACGAAAAAAAGAGATTGCCTCTATTAAACCCCAAAAGCCAATATATTTTGTCAATATATACAGTATATATATTGTCCATTTATATAGCTTATGAATTATATATATAGGCCTATAGCTGACATTGTGACTGTTAATCATAACCTTTCCCTAGTGCTGGTGAACACCCCAGGAAAAAAATGGGACGGGGGATTTATTATTCTGCTAATCCTCTTACAAGACTGACAATTTTCAATTTACTCTTCATAAGGCACTTAAAAATGTAAATGACTATTCATCACTGTTCTTCCTAGTGTGAGAGCAGTTTAATGGTGTGAAACAAAACATTGCCTTATTTCCATACAGGAGCAGAGAGGGAATTAACCCCCACATCACCCAGGGTTGAACCCTGCCGCTCACATATTTACACCAGTGACAGGTCCGACTCTGTGGAAACCATCCAGATTCATCATGTGGACGTGACATCAGACAGCATATTGTAACACATATAAAAGCACATGAAATGTAGAATATCAGTCGGTATCACACAAAATCACCATGGTGATCTTTGACACCCTCAGCGAGTGCCATGAGTGCTGATTAAATACTTGTTTTTGTCAAATGAAATCATGTTTAAAGATTGTACTATCTAAAGGAAAACAGTCAATTTCCCTTGCTTTTGATATAGATTGACCATGTAACTTGATTGAGGGTTTGTTGTAACACACTCCACAGAACAAATACAAAAAAAATCCCTTGGCTCCTGCAAAATACACTTCTGCTTTGATATTTAAGTAAGTAATTTTCTTAAAAGGCAGTGCCTTAAAGCTGAAATCCAGCATTTCCCAGATTTCCCTGCTTTGTCTCCCCCTCTGGTAGCAAAAAGTAAGCTATTTGAAATTATGTTTGGACTGCAATCACACAACCATGTATGTATTACATTATCAATTATATTATCAAAGAAGGTGTTACAACCACTGTCACTTGAGTGCCGTCTGCTCACCAGTAAACAGTTCCCACACTTGTGTAAATGGCATCTCCGGACCAGATAATTTGACTTTCAATGATTGTAACTTTTGTAATGAAATTCGACAATAACAAGGGCAGCTAACAGTGTGTGCTGCTTGTATATCAGTCAGGTTGGCCAAAAATGATATTCAGTGTTAGCTCAAGTAGGCTAGTATGCTAACTAGCCAGCAGCACTCGGCTATGCACCGCAGGTAACCTGTGTTGGCTAACGTTAGCTGGATAGATAGCAGACTTTAGTCCTGCCTGATCAACAATTTCAATAGCGGTCTGTGGAGAGTGTCTCCAACCATGGTAATATGGGTAGTCAGGTTGTGTAACCTGACTCCACAGTCCAGGTGGATAAAATAGCTATTTATTACTGGAAAAAAGTCCCAGATTCCAGCTTTAATATAAAGAGGCTGAGGAACTCATCCTATGGGCTTAGTGGTTGTCAAAGAGGATTCTTTCAGGAGTTGAGCCAAATGAGCCTCTCTAGCCAACTCCATATCTATTTCCGTGTCCTTGGCATGAATAAAGAAAAGTTTGAGAACCTCTGGTCTAGCTAACCTAACCACTGGGATTATCTGACCTTATTCTCAGATAGAAAACATGGCGTCTGAAATGCAAAGCAGGATCATCAGCTGGGTTCCTTATCTCACAGAGAACAAACTAGATAGACATATTTATGTTTGAGAGGATGCCTGCTTTGATACTCCTTTCGCAATAAATCTGTCTCAAGTCTTCAAAGAGATAATACTGTCTCTGTGGAACATTTTCTCTCAGCGTAGCGCTTCAAAAGCTTCATGGAGGCTTAGTCTGAGTAATTGGCTTTAGTGTCTTTAATTGCTTGGCTAGCCTTTGTGAGATAAAGTAACTGAGCCGACACCCAGATGAACAGGTATGAGACCGGCCTTAATCCTTACAATTAAATATCTTCCCATATCAGCTATCCTCATTGTCCTGTTCAGCCATTATACTGAATGGTCATTTTAGCAGCGTCAACAACAGAGAGGAGCCACTATTGTAAATCAATCAGTTCAATTCTCTCTAACTGCAGTGGATTCACTTTCCAGAGAACAAAGAAAAAGAGAACTGATTGCAGGTTTGGCACACACTGTGATAAGGGGTAGATATTCCAACGAAGGTGCGTTGGCTTCAGATAGCTAATTACTTTTCAAATTGACCCATTTATCTTGATCCGACAGGCTTCAAGATAAGGCGACTATATTACTTATTTTAGCAGTGTTAAAGATCCTTAATCACCAGTGAACGCCCACACATTACTTACCGTACATCTTAAAAACACTGTACGGTAGACATAACTAATGGATTTTCTTCATGTGTGTATCTTTTTTTACCTTTACAATCATTGAAGCCAGAGCCATGAAACAAAAACAAATGTTTGGTGAGGCTGAGAGACAAAAATGCATCCATTACAGTGCACCAAATGTCCTGTACCTGTGGGCAGTGTAATTGCATTTGAAAAGTTTAACTCCCACACCACGGGTCGTATAATTGTGATACTTGGGGCATAAATACAGCTGGACTTCTTTTATATTTGTCAGTTAGATCATCAAAAGCTGCCATGATGGATTTTCCTTGATTTCACTCCAGAAAGGAAAAAAATACATAGTAATCATTCACACAAAAGATGTGGACTACTGGCCATACGCCACAACAGAGTGTCCAATCAACATGAAAATCCAACAGGTAAGGAGCCATGTTGGCAGAGGCATTTTAAAATTGACCAACTGGATGCCACAAATAGCAAGAAATTCTTAATATAGTTGATCAAATTTCATCCAACTCTCTGGATAAGTCAAAATCTACAGTTTGCTTTTGATTAGCCCATGTGAGCACGGTCTATCACATAGACCACATGGCCTCTAACTCAATCCAGGTTACCGGGTTTGAGCTATCTTTATCAAATTTGGCTCTCACGCGAGGACGCCTTGTATGAACAAGTCTATGTATATACCGATTTTACAATAGCTTCGTTGTTTGTGGATCCACAATCTTTTGCAGTTTTTGTTAAAGAATATTATTTGTATATTGGTTAGAGACTCCAGAGGATATAGATACCAAAAATCAGACATATTTACTTGGGGTGTTGCTGCTGATCGCAAAGAAGATGATTACAGTGTTATGGAGAAATGTAAAGCCACCAACTGTCCAACAATGGAAGGAAAGGTTAAAAAGTGTATATTTGATGGAAAGCATAACAGCTAAACTCCAACTAAGGACTGATGTTTTCAATATTAATTGGACACCGGTAATATTACAGCTACCGAGACTGAATATGGGCACAACTTCTCCGTAATCTCAGTGGAGGGGAGGAGTTCGACTGGTGCAGTCTACATGTAATTGGAGCCATGTATACAGATGTGACTGTGATTGTGTATAAGTGCATGTATAGTGATGGTACAGTGACAAACTAATGGAGATCTCTCTTGACCCTCTCTTCTTTAAGATCCAGAGTTTCCCAATGGACATATGAAGAAGTGTATGGTTAAACATATGGGTGATTGCATATTGGTTAGGATGAGGTTAATTGGGTGCCTATGTCTGTGATGCCTCTGTGAATAGAATCTGAATAAGATAGGTTGATACGATGCTTACATTTGTTATGTGATCTATGTATCTTGTTTGTATGTTCACTTCTATATGATTGCATATGGAAATAAAGGTTAAGTGCAAAAAAATTATATGATTTGTGATGATTTTTTTTCTGTGTGCATGTTTGCAAAGGGTCGCTTGGGATACACTGATGTGATTGTAATTCTGATTTTCTATATCAAGAGTGTTTGGATCAATGAGTTGTAGTGGTTTTGTATTCATAAATCGAGATTTAGCAATATAGCTCTATACTAAAGTCTGTAATAAGTTATCATGGAGATTTGTCAGCAGCAGTAAAAACAACGGGAAACAGCTTTAGATGTCTGATTAGGCCTAAAACTTCATGCCTCCACCCAGCGTGAGCCATCCAGATCCAGTATTATACAAAGCTGAACCTAATTAAAACTCATAACATCATTTTGTAGGATGCAACACACATATGCACTCGCACACAGTAAACTCACGCATGTGGAATGAAATGGGAGAGGGCCAGGCAGATGTGATGGTGCGCTTGTAAAGATTAGGCTACATCAACAATTGGACATGAGCTGAGAGTAGTGAGCGTGAACCCCAACACCGCTTCTTGAAAAGGAGGGACAAGAAAACAGTTCTGTCTCTTCTGAAATCTCCTATCTATAAAAAATCTGAGCCAATTAGGAACCAGCATGGAAACAAACCTTTACACAGCTTAACACCATAGTTATGTGAGCACAACAAATAATTAGAATAGTGTGTATTATACATTTAGTGCAGGTCACCTCTTCTTTCTCTAAAGAAAAGTGTGATTCCAAAACATGATGAAAAGCAACAAAAGTGTATGTGCCACATGCATTTGGTTTGGGGTTTTTTTTGCTCCCAGAGATTGTCCCTAGAATTAATTTCACAAGTCTGATGACAATAAATTCTCTACAGTGCATTCCTTTGGCATTAGAGCTGAGCACTGTTTGTTCTGTTCTCATTTGAAGGCTATTTGTCTAATTCACTGTCTGTGTGCTTCTCCCTTTTGGGTAAGTTTTGCATTCACATGTCATGTGGAATAAGGAAATAACCGATGACAAGACTTGGTTTAAATCCCCCAAAAATGCAGATTCCTTCTCTGGATTTCACAGTTAGTGCAGATGAGCGTGAGGTGTGTTACTGACATGAACTCCATTCATCAGCAGCCAGTTTATAATGAGGAATGAAAGGGACGATTTGTTCAGATGTGACTACCCAGAGAACATAAATGTAATTGGGTGGTGCAGTGATCAGAGAGAGACTATCAACTGGACAGCCCAGGTTTTAGCCGTGTGTCGGGAAGCATCTGCCCTGCTCAGGTGTCTTTGAGCAGCTCTGGCCCGACTCTCTAACCCCCTGGTAGGAGACAAACCAAAACATTATTTCCCTACGGGGATCAATGCGGTAACACATTAATGTTAATGAGAAAAACAGAATCATTATTTGATGTGCAAAAGCTTGGATACAGACCATACTTTGAGGCTGATTTTCTCGTAAGGGCTTAACATGCACCATACCAATCGTGAAGACAGGCTCATTAAAGGCTGCCTCCCCTTGTATGACAGCGGCCATTTGTTTAAGAACCTATCTCCTCTCCAGCCTACCCAGATATGATAAGTCAAAGCATAAGACCGCTTGCAGAGACATCTGACAAATGACATTGTATACCTGCCTCAGATCCTGGCAGCATCACTTCAGAAGAATAATGTCCAAGAGGAATCAATTTCCTGCAGTGAAGCTCAGCAAAGACAAGAATCTTCAAGATGTAGTCCATATGGTGAATTTTTATGCAGCTGTGGGTTGACAAGAAAACAACCTTTGATAGAAAGAGAATGTAATATGTCTGACAACACATTTGAGTGAGATTATGTCATTCAATAAAATATATCTAGTGGAACAGCAGTGAAATCACTGAAAGATTTGCAATACAAAAAAATCAAATGTATTCATTCAAAAATTAGTAGCCCAACCAGTTTTCTTCTTATACTGTATAGCTCATTTTCTCGATGTATCATACTTGGACATCATACCTGTGTTTTCCAGATTATACAACAGACCTTCAAGAACCATATTTTTGAAAGTTTTTTCTTCCCTCTTTTATTCCTGAGGTTCAAGACGGGTCTAGATTTCAGGTTCACATGAAACCAAGAGAGAAAGATTTGCTCTTCTGAATAGAAAAAAAAACTAATATTATAAGTGGAAACAAGAATTGAGCTCACTTGCTTGAGAGGTTAATCCATGTGTCAATAATCTTGTTTGTTTGCATACATTTTGCATGTTTTTACACCCAGCTTTTACTCATTCACAGCATTAGAAACCTCACTTTTTTGTAGACATGAATATGTAAAACATGAACACACACAAAATCACAAAGCAACTCGGTCCCCATTTTTACGACCTGCACATTAGCCTCCACTTTATAGGAGATCTCAGCTCTAACTTTAACTTCTGAAGAATCACTGCTACCGCCCTCCATATAAATCAAATTATCCTTGAACCTCAAAGGGACACACAAGGGTTTCAACTCAGAGCCCAGAAATATGAAACACCCATTTTACTGAGAGTGTACTGTAGCTGTAATACATATAATGAACTAAGGAACAGCCATCACAGACTGGATTACATTATATAAGTACCACAGAACAATATTCACCTCATCTATTTAAAATATTGGCGATTTCAGCAAGAAAGAAACAAATGATAATATTGTCCCATTACTGTAATATTGTAGCTTGTTTGCAGTCATCATTTTTCAACTTTTCTCTCTAAGAAACAAGCCCTTTTCAACACAGACAGTGTTAGTGTAAGCGTGGTGAAGGGTTAAGCGGCTATAGCTGTGTGCTGTCTGTATTTCAGTTCCATTATAGCAGTCTCCCCCTGGCTGTATCGAGTGTCTGCTGCTCAGGATGTGGTGCAACAATTAATCCTCAGATTGATTCACTTCCTATTGAATTGCCCCCAAACTCAAGCTGTAATTCAACCTGTCCTTGTTAATCCTAGACCCTGCTTCACTCACACGACGGTAAAAAGAGGTGAAATGCGGCAGACAATATGAAGCAGTTGTTTATTCATCAATTTCACTTCAGTTGAAATAACAATTGTTTCAGATCTTAGAGTCACTCGCATGGCAGCACCTCTTGAGTGTCGTCAGTAGAACATTTTCTATTAAGCGAGTGTCGTAAAAGCTTCTGTGTCTCTATCAGACTGACTGGGAGTAAAGTTATTTTTAGAAGTAGTGATTGAATTGCCGTGAACACATGACTTAAAAGAGTCTTTGATAATTGATAAAATTATATCTTATCTTAATATATTGAAGTGGATAATGTGTAGGGTTGGAAAGCTTTGTTTTGCAACTTAGCAATGCAAAAAAAGTAATTCTCCATCATTTTAAAATACATAAAATCTTACTGGGGCAGATTATTTACTATTTCTTTTGTTTAGTTATTTAGCAACACAACACCTAAATGTACGAAGTGATTGCTGGCATGAAAGTGAAGTGGGAGTAATTTGCCATCATAAGGTATCTAGTAAAGAGTGAGCTATCTTTGCTTACAAAATAAGTTCATTTTAATGAGGCATCAAAGTAAGACACCACTGAGTTTCTCTCACTGCTTATATGAATGAATCTAAAACTGAATGGGATCCTATGAGCGGAACAAAGGTAATGTGACTTTGATTTATATATCTCACAACATGTTATATGCATTGAACAGTTTTTAAGGTGGGAGAACCACTCAGTCATATTGCTCTTTTCTATTAAGGCACAAAATATTGAGCCAGTTATTCTCAACTGTAGCAGAGGAATTGTCAAAACGTACCACATTCTTAGATCGCCTCCGATCACGTTTCCATCAATAGTGTTGAAGCAGCATTTTCCAGAGTAAGATTTCATATCACGATTGGGAGATATTCATATTAAAAGGCTCTCAGTGCAATCAATCTATCCTCGGGGACATGATGAAAATACAACAGCTAAGTAAATATTATCAGCGGCAGCATTTTTAGGGCGGCCCTCTTCATCATGATTATAGCACCTTTTAGCGCCAACTTGGCTCCCGGGGATGCTTTGAAATTGTGAGAACAAATATTTCACATTTTGGGGGGAATTTGTGTGTGAGGTTCAGCCGGCCAGACAGTTTAAACCAGCGAATTCTGGGGACAGTATGCCATGAACATCATTGTGCAACATGAGACGGTAACAATACTAATCCCCTTCAAAGGCAATGTGCTTTTCACAAGTCCTTTAAAACCTCTCTTTCCCAGTCAGAAAGTGCTGGAGGGAAAACCACTAGGCTGCACTTTGATCTCGCCAGGTCTATCACTTTTGATAAGAGCTTCTGAAGCAAATGAGCAAAACATTGTCATTCAAGGAGCAAGCTGGCTGTATGGCACGTTAATGTAAACTGCTGGAAGCTGGAAGTGGTTGAATTAGTTTTTGTTTCTAGCTTTTTAATTTTTTTTTTAGTAGTACTTGTAGTAGTTTCTGACAATGATTCAAGGTAAACTACATCTGAACTGTCAATGTGCCTGATTCCCTCATTATAACACTCTACATTTCACAAAGAAACTATCAAAAGAGAAAACATGTTATGTAATTATCAAAACAATCTATGAAATGGAATGGAATAGAATACTAATATAGGCAATATGTGAAAGGATTAGACTGATCCTGATGCGATAACCACAGAATTTATGTTTAATGCATCTGAGGAGAGAAATCCTTACCCTGCTTTTCATTTACAATGTTCGTTTTCAATGCCAAACATTCATATTTCTCACCATTCCCAACATTTTCTACGTGCAAAGGTGCAAAATTAAGTCTGAGACTGAGATGTTTTTTTATTTGTCTGCCTAAAGACTGCGTTTCTGCAAGGATTATGAATGTCTGTTATCTGAATAAATCACAATCCTCTGTAGCTTTTGTTAGATTCATCAATTCAACTACTGACCACTTACCTATAACCCTTTCAAATAGTGGAATCAAAAAAGTTTGACGCTGAGAGCTATTTATTTCTTCATCAATGTAGACGCATAATGGCACATAAATATGTAAAACTGTATAAGTATATAATCCTTCTCTTACTCAGCAGAGGGAGAGGCTATATACCCAAAAATATCCTGTGCACTGTTAGTTAGAGGGGACTGCTGGTATTGATTCATGTTAGAGCCAAGATAAGAAAACATTTCTCTAAGCTCTTTGATGTGTGGGATGCTGTATGGCTTTTCTTTACCTCCAAACCCCTTTAACTCTTCAGCCTTTCCTGATGCCTCCTTATGGTAGAGCGACATTATACTAACACAGCAGTGGCAGTAGCTCTCTCTTAAGGCAGTCCCCACTTAGCCTGCAGACAAAATGCGGTACGAGAGGTGTCAGGTACATCAAGATGAACAAATAGAGACGGCGATATATAGGGTCACTGCTCTGTGATGAGAGCTCGGAAGTATTTTACTCTCTATAACTGGCAGGAGGGTTTGGGATTATGCTAGTGGGGATACTCCTAACATGACAAAGCACATTATACTGTAAATAACGTGTAAGAGTCTCTCCATCCCTCATCTCAATTTGAGGGAGAGTGAGGGAGACTTCAGCCACGGTGTAACTTGAAAATAAACAGGAGAGGGGAGTGAGCACATTTACAGCTCATTCTCCTCGTGATAATGAGAGCCCGCTGAGTCAATCAGGAGAAAACCAACCAGCCTGGGGGCCCCTCCTGTGGAGGCACCCCGCGTCTACCCAGCCCTAAATCTAAATACTCCGGAGATGTTGACTTATTTAAATGAGATGGATGTTCCTGCGCGCTGCAGAGCCGCTCGCCACAGTCCTCAGACGTTTGCAGAGTGATTTGAGGCTCTCTTATAGGGCATTTTTTTCATATACTCACATTTCTGGGTACAATTTGTAGTAATTTCCTGCTGCTGTTTGTATAGCGCCACGCTTCAGGCTGTGTTTAGGAGGTTGTCTTGGAAAGCTGTATTCATCCTATTGAGAGGGAACTGGGTTTCCTTACTGCTCGAACCTTCACTTTAAATGTTACATTTTCAATGGTAGGAACATGAGTATATATGAGTATTAGATTGTGTATTAGATCAGTAGATTATATTTAATATGATGGTAGTAGTGTTGTTATTGTTGCTGCAAATCATATTTCAAGATCATACAGTGTTTTATTTTACAGTTCCGACGCTGTACATATCGCTGTGCAAAACATGCCGAGGAGTGATGAGGATAGGAGACAAGTGACTGTGAACATGAGACGCATCAGTCTCTGATCAATAATGAGCTTATGACAGTGATGGACTGCAGGAATCGCAGAGAAATTGGAGAGACAAATTGTTCAGAGCTCAGAATACACAGCTCCACCTTGTTTCAAGGTCATCGCTTTGTAAATGTGCAGTGATTGCTGTCATGCGTGATGATTGACAAACCTCACAAAGTTCCTCTTACTGGACTTTGATACCAACAGAGGAAAATATATATATAAATCATATGACCGATGCTCTGTCTGTGAATATTCCCTTACCATACAGTTTCTTTTGTTACCCAAAAAATCCATTCGCTGTATTCACATGGAAGCCATATTTGATGGATGACTGCAAAGCAGATGTAAACAATGGCAGACTCAAGTAGTCTTTGGGCAAAAAATCTAAAATATGCAAGCTGGAAGCCAGATTACCCAGAGAGATCCAAATCAAAGGCTGCAGCAACTGAACTGAAGGGTATATTCATAATGTTGAAAATAAGAGTGGCTCACACCAGAGCTTCACCTATCCATAACACCAGCTACTGTTAGCAGTCAGCTGCTTCATGTTGTTGACCATGTATTTATCTTCAAACCAACCAGGTGTAATTCGTAATAACTGACAGCATGTGCAGTCTAAATCTTTAGTCCTGGTAACATCCCAGCATGACGCTTCATATCCTTAGCGGCTCCTCTTTGACAGTTGAATTGTTTATTTTAGCTGTATCTGTTAGCAAACGGGTCACTTTAGCTGGTTAAAATTAATACTGTTGTTATAGGCTACAGTTTACACAATTAGACTAAGTTTGTTTGTAGATAAATATAACAAACTTGAAGTAGCTGATGCCAACATTAGCTATCGTTATCGATAGTTGAACAACTGATGCGAGCAGGTCTTAGCTTCAATATCATGTTCACTTCAACCTGGTTGCTGTAGCCTTTCAATTGGACCTTCTTTGGTAATTAGCTTCTAGCTCTGCTCATCTCTCAAAGTCTTCATATCAAAGGATAATTTCATTGAATATTTTAATAGTTTTTACCCAAAGACCAGTTGAGTCTGCCAGTGCTTACATCTGCTTTGCAGTCTTCCAGGTAGGATTTCCCACCCTCAATATGACGTAAATCAAATGTGGCCACCGTGTGATGAATTGCTCTAGGTGGCGTATGTTTAACACTCTTGTTTGTCATTCAAACCAACACTAATTGGTCAGAATTGGCCAGAATTACATTTTCTTTTTAAGTCATGAACTTCAAACCCTCTCAAGACTAGTGGAATATAGATTAGCATTGCTTGGCTGATGACACTCAGTAATGTTAGATGTGCTACATGCAGCATTTTAAGCATCAACATATCATCATCAAATTATGCTAATTGTGATACTTTGGTTTAATGGATAAGGTCCATGACCCCTAGTTCTGCTCTGCTCCTGCCCTTTGCTCAACATTGCACCCAACCTCCACCCTTCACCTCGCAGGTGGCGAGACCCTCAGCCCCGCACTGCCTCTCAGGTTGAGCCCGGCCGAGCTGTGGGAGTCACTCCTGAAGAGACTGACAGAAAGAAGGAATGCTTCACACTGAATTGATCTCCCAGAGAGTTTTACTTGTGCAACATTTCAACCTAATCTGGTTCTTTGTCACGCAATACTTCATCAGGTTGAAATATTGCACAAGTAAAGCTTACTGAGGTAAAGATTCAGTATGTGGTTACACCTTTCTTCACTATTCAACTTCTGTTTTTACCTTGCATTTTGGATACGGTTTAACTGGAACGCACATACAGAAATTTCTGTTACTCAGTTGCGTTAACCCTTAGCAGAGAAGTTCAATAATATTTATCCATGGTGCCCCAGACTCATTACACTTTTTAGTCCATCCAAAGACATGCTATTACGGCAGACCATTGCCTGCTAAATTGTTGTCCCCAGCAAACGCGTAGAAAAACAATGATGTTGGCTTCAGACTAAATGGCTTTGAAAATACCACAGCCAATGACACAAAGCAGAAAAATCAATACCTAAGCATAGTATGGCCACACTGCAAATTGCTATCTGACTGTTCTGTCCAAGGTTATACCATATAGATACGCTTGATGATATGAAAAATATTTAGGCAATCATTTTGGTCATTTCCATCCATTAGATCTGAGCATTAGATTAAAGACAGAAGACATATTTCCCCTGGAACCATGGAGAGATATGTTTATACACAGTTGTCCCATAAGTGGCCTAAAACTGGAATTGCGTGATTTATTGCTCTCTTGCCACAGATGGATACAGGCAATAATGCACATTGCTATAAAATAAGACATGTGCTACTTGACCAAAGTAGCTTTCTGGCTGGAACCGACAAGTGCTAAAGCTCGGTGTGTCTGTAATCTCACTGCAAGACTGAAACCTACAGAATATATTAATCAAAAGCTGGAGCAAAAGGACACTTTCGGCGTAGGACACAGACACACACATACAGACACAAAATAATTCATTCCCATGTCTGGATTCCCCCAGGTACAATGAAGGACTACAAATAAAAGATGTGATTTTTTTTTTCACTGGAAGAAAGAGCAAGCACAGTACAGAATGTGACACAGAAAGATGGAGAGGCCCCATGATAGCATATCTGCGGCCAGATGAGAGGGATGGTGATGAGCGTCTCACTCCTGGGTCCTTTTTATGTTGTGAACCCGAAATCACGGGGCTAATCACGAGGGATGGAACCATTTTCAGTCCAATCAAAGGGAACAAAAGTCGTAACTAAAGTACTGTGCTGGAGAAGATTGCATCACACAGACAAAAATGGATTTGGGTGACAGGATCGTTTCGGTTGCACTGCTGCTAAATCTACCTTTTTTTTTTAGCGAGCCGTGGTGGGTGATCTAATGCTGTGGGGATCTCATCTAGAGCTGTGCTGTAGTCTGTGGCTGATGCTAAGGGCGTCAGCCACACTCCAGTGAGCCATTAATTCACAGCGCACAAATTAATCCAAGTGCAGGCCTCTGCCACACACAGAGTCCTCCTCTGCTTTCCCACCATGCTGTGTATTCCAGCACCGCTCCGCACAGCCACATTTTGGCACCCAGACGAACACAAGCGGGAAAGCTACAGGGAAAATAGAAGAAAAAATAGAAAATCTTGGACAAACTTGAAAACAGCCTCTGTCAGAGTTTTAAATAATGCACAGTGCAAGTTAGCATGGACTGTCTAGCCTGAAAGGAGTCATAAATACCACACACATGTCAAACCTTCAGAGCGTCTGCCACATCTGAACTGCAGGCAGCAACATGGGCTCTGTTGACAGCGCTACAACTCACATGCGCTGCAGAATATTTTCCACTTTCAAATGATCATGCTCATTGTCGTGATCAATCATTAATCTTTATGGGTTTTAAAGGGATTTGCAATACCATTACAGCACACAGGCTAATGTTGTCCTCCATTAGTGGTTTTATCACCCAACTTGTTTTATAAAACATGTTTAATTTGTAAAGATATTAGTGTGAAGTACATTTTAACTTGTATGAAGTTATTTGTAATGACTGTTATTCACATAATATGCCACATACACATCTGATGCAGCATGGATTTCATTTCTGCTAAACTTTGACCCAAATATTCGATGTGGATGCCTTTGTGATGTTTTCCTTGTGTAGTATAATCATCTGTAAAATGCAAGTGTGCATCTGTTGGTGCACAACTCCACAGAATATTGACAGTGCCACCATCAAAAAAGGCCTTGTCCGCAGTACGGCTTGTTTCCTTGGAAACATGCCCTGCTCTCACTTGGCCTCCTCTTTAATCTCCTGAAGCCATACTCCTGTGCAGAATTGCTGATGCTATGGTACACAATAGTCTGGAGTGATAAATTGATATGTTTTCTTTTTTCATCATTGCCTAGTTCTCACTTATCTCAATTCACTGGCTTAGCAAGAAAGGAATATATCCAGACACCATCCACCGCTTGCTGCTCAAACAGCTTAATATTCTCCTCATGTATTTGACAGGATTTGCATATGGGAGGGTTGTCACACAGAAAAGAGAGCAGCATCTCATACCATCCTCTAAGGAGAGCTAAAACCTCTGCCAAAGCTCCTCATTATAAGAAAATAAATCACATTTATTACATAATGAAATTAAATACAAGAACTTAACTTTTTCACAAAGAATATTAGAAGAAAAACACGATGGAGTTTATCAAATCCCGACTCTACTGAACATGTTCCACTTTGTTCACACTCCTTAATGTTTTCATATGCTGAGTAATGCAGATTGCATTTCGCACTGCAGCATACTGATAGACTCGGGAGTCGTGAAAGAAAGAGGGTAGAACTCGCACACTAGTTTATGCTCCCAATAACTCAGAAAAACACGATGTTTCGAGCCCTCTTGGGCTCCTCATCAGGCAGAGTCCAAATACATCTAACAATAAACATAAAGACAAACTGTATCACTTGTCCCACAGGGCTCAATTGTAGCCTCTGTCCTCCGCTCTATATACTGTATTTCCCCTCTTGGACACATTTCATAAA